>NW_026971149.1:249272-520272 GCF_963678635.1 Symsagittifera roscoffensis
TCTAAGCTATTAAGGTCTTGTTCGAGACTTATGGTCGCACCAGATGAGTTAGGACTGGAGTGTATAACTCATAGAGTAATTTCGGATAGGGTACACCGTCTGCTCGTCACGCTATCTTATTTTCGGCCGGATAGATTCGTGCAACTTCTTAGTCTAATACCGATCCTAATCTTACTCTATACTATCTAGTCTCAGGTTGTTTAACTAGTCCTCTGCTAGGCTCAATAGATCTAGGGTATACTGGTTTATTGCGGCTGCTGAAGTGCTCGGGAGAGTCCAACTAATTTCTAAGTTAAATTCAAATCTCTCTGGTGCTGAAATTACAAGTAACTTCAGCACTTTACAAATAAGTGGGTTGTTAGTTAGATGGATCATGATTGGTTAATATTAATTACTTTACATCTGGTAAAATATCTAATCTATCCAATCATAAAATGTAGTTTAGATCAGGTTCCAACAGTTTCCGAGATTCGATACCACTTTGACGGTTAACTACTTTTGCGCCTATTTGCGAAAAACCTTTAATAAATCACAAAACCTTTATAAAGAAAGTCAGAACCACTTATTTGTGATATGAGAGTACAATTTTTGCTTTAATGAATTGTGCGACAAACCTAACGCGTCAAAAAATTTCAGTTTGTTCCGAGGAGTTTGCACGTTTTAAGGCATGTTTTTGGTTTCACTTGTGTGTTTTACCATGAATTGGCGGAGAATTCGGTCAAAAAAACTGACAGAAAGTTTTAGTAAGCAACAAGCACTACCGGTATGGTTTTTTCACAAGCCTAACAAAAAGCTTCGAATCTACAAAAAATGATTCATTTTCACTTCTTGTTGGCTTTTGGAAGAAGAAAACCGGTGGAAAAGTGGAAGAAGTGAATTGAGTGAAATGAGACGCAGTTGATCAGTTATGGCCAGTTCAGTGTAGCTTAAACAAATCAGTTGAGATTGAAAAAGAAAACAAGAGAGAGACCGAGGGGGAAGGGGGGAGGGTGCGGGTGGGGGAGGGGAAGGGGGATGTCGCTATGTCCTTCAAGATTGAGTAGTTAACAAATTATGAATTCAGATATGGAGCCAGGGGCGATTTACGTGCGCCAGTTTGCTTTCATTTAGCCCCACACAACTCATAATCTCCAGAGAGGAAATGAAATGGTCGGTGGAAGCAAAAATCAATTTGAAAAGGAACACAAGTTCAGTAATTAAATTAAGAGATCTCCGATTCCCATGTACCAAAAGTTCACATGTATCGTTACGGTAAAATCAAAAGCAGTAAATGTCATTCCTTCGATAGTGAATCAAGCGAAGACAAAGCTTTGAGTTTTTGTCAACTTTTGGAATCTCAAATTGAGTAACAAAAGCAAAATAAAATAAAAACAAGACTGCTCGTATCAGGTCTAAGCACTGAATGTTCCGACTGTTTTTTAAGGTTTATGGAGCAGCAATAACATAAAAAAGTTAATGTAATAAAATAAAATGAGAAAAAAAATTCTAAAATTTGATTTTTTTTGTGAAATCATCCCCCCACACGCCATATAGAGTACAAAAGAATAGATTTCGCTCATTGTAACAAATCAATCATGTTAAACAAGCTTCTTTGAACCAATTTGGAACGATTTCTAAGACGGATTAAATCTCCGCTTACGCGTTAATAGCGCGAATTATATCGCACGTTAATTGTCCCAAATTGGTCAAAATGGCCAAAATGGCAATCTTTAAACCCTCATAACTTTACGAAAATTGATCTCAGGTAAAATATCTTTTCAAATTTGAGCTCAGGATAAAAATACCTTTTGAATGATATTAAAAAAATTCCGTCAGAAATGGCTAGTTAAAAAGTCGAAATTTGTCTGAAGAAAAAAAACCCACCCTGAGCACAAATATTCCGTTACTTTCGTATCGAAAGTCGGAACAATAAACAAAGAAAGAAAAAGAAAGAAAAAGAAAAAAAAAAGAAAAAAGTCTTGGAATGAATGCTAACATAAAGTATTTTAGGCTTTGCAATCTACTTTGGATATGGCATGTGGTCCAGTACCCAGGCAGCCCCCGGGGACAGGGAGAGGGGGGAGGAGATCAGGAGCAAACTGAGGGCAGGGGGCAACACTAACAGCAACAAGCCCAATGAGGGGGGAGGAGTGAATGGGGTTCAGTCTAAGGGGGCATATAGTAATCTGCAAAACGATAATAGTAACCAAAATGAAACACAAGGAGCCATCCACCCGAACAACCCACAGCAACAACAACAACAACAACAACAACAACAGCAGCAATATAGGTAACAAATTGCGCAACTGCCGATAATTTTCGATTCTTTAAACAAAAAAAATTATATGCAATTAACCGACAAACAGTGTTTTTAGTTGAAATTTTTGTTCCTACCATTGAAAATGGTTAGGAACTTTGAATTTGAGTGCGTTTTAGTTTTTGCTTTTTATTTTTTCCACGTAAAATCAGCTACGACAAAAAAAATTGGGTTGGGTGGAGTCATATATAAAACTGAATCATTTTTTAGTCATGATTCGAACATTTAAAAAAATTTCAAACAATTGTCCCAGTATCGAGAAAAGCTGGTTTGAAGTTTTTGAGATTTAGTCTAATTTCGAGCACTTGGTTTTCCTAAACAGAAAAACTTATTTGAGACTTATTTTAGTGCTTCCTTTGCCAGCCAAAAAAGTTCCTTAAATAAATAAAATTGTGCAAACAAAACTTGAAAAGATTTTAATAAAAATTTTTCTTAACATTTGAAATGCCGGACCAGGTTGTTTGCATTTGATTGGCTAACTTACTTTGGGCCGTTCAGTTCATGACCCTTGCTGTTTTTCCTATTTTTAGTCAATATAATTTTTATCTTGTTAATTTTTTGTTTTTGTTCTGTTTTCCAGTTATAATCAGCAGTCTCAAGGAGAGAGAGGTGGAGGGGGAGGGAATTATTATGGTGGGGGCAGTGACATGTCCCAGCAGCAAGGGTACAATCAGCACACCAACTACCAGAACCAGAACAGACAAGAGAGACCGAACAACTACCAGGGGATGTACTGAACAACAGCACCAGAAGAATGTTCTAGAAGAACTAGAATAACAGCGGAGAAATAGTAGTAATCATGTCTGTGCATTCTTTCTATTTTAAATGTCAGATGCTTTCTACAACAGTGAATATCTTTTTTAAACCTATAAAAAAGGGGAAAATAAAAATTATACAAATTTGAAATTTGAGATAAATACTGACTTTGAAGTGCTAATTTTGTATGTGTAAGTGTTGTTGTGTTTTTCTTAATCCAAAACCCTCTTATGGAGAAAATCTATACAGCAGTATCAAAATATTGTTTCGCATTTTTGTTATTGAAGAAATACTTTGTCTATATTTTAATTGTACTGATTATTCTATTTATGGATTCTCAATGCGTTACGTTTAATTAGTGTAAAAATAATTAGGAATGCATACTCAGAATTGTAATCCAGTTTCTGTCTTGTAAATGATCAACTTCGACACAATTTAAGCTTTTAAAGACAAACTTCTGCCGAATTCTTTTTCTGTAAATGCATAAGAAGAATGTCCAGTTTGCAGGGGTGGTCCCATATCCTGGGCAAGATAATCTATCACAAATTGGTCCTGTTTCACTCTCAGTCGTTTATTGTGTGAGACAAGTCTCTTGCGCCACGGTCTTTTTGGGAGCTGTTAAGAAGAATATGAAGAAGATGAAGATGAGGAAGAAGAAGATGATGAAGAAGAAGATGAAGATGAAGATGATGAGGATGAAAGAAGAAAAGTTAATTGAGGAATTTAAAAAGCCAGACAGCAATTACATTCTGAAAAGACTGTTGTCCAACATAGATCTTGGATCAAGACATGAGGTTCAATACACGTCTTCATTTTATCTAGGTACACAGCCCCAGATAGACCAAGATGAGATCTTCCACCCCAGCATTTAATTCATATTAAATTTGCTAAGCGCTGCATTTAAAATGCTTGATTCTGATTGGCTCAACCAAGACCAAGTTAAGTTAATCCCCCAAACGGCTTTTTTTTGGGGGGGGGGGGGCGAGGATGTTAACTTGGCCCCAGGTGTATTTTTTCAATTTCTTAAAATTATGACTTTAATTTCCAAATAACACTGTAGATTCTTTTCCGGGTAGTCTTCTACTCTAAGCACGCTTTCACTCTACTTAACGCCCGCAGAGTTTCTCCCCTTCATACCGTGTAATTCAAGACACGATATGATCCACAATCCCGAAAGGGTTATGTTGGTGGTCAGACTAAATCGGCCGATCAAAGTGTTACGCAACTTCCCTCTTAATTTAGGCTCTTTTGGCTCTCCTCTTACGCTTCTAGCTAGTTCAGCAAATCGTGGGCACAATAAGTAAATTGTCAATCGCAATGGAAATAAAGCAATTTTTAGTGCCCTGAATGAGCTAACTACTATATAGCAACTTCTATATTGAAGCCCGCGTCCCGTTCCGTTCAATTGCTCGTCAGTTTTCGGTTGACTCGATTCAAAACTCGCCTATTCTAGCTCGTGAAAAACTCGTTCACACGAATAGTTCAACCCGGTACTAAACTCGAGTTCCAGCGCAAATACGCTGGGAAATACGCCACTTTCCGGTGTTATTTTTGAGGCTTTCCATGCAATTTGGTACTAAGAGCCCAAAATTCAATTTGAGGTCACCCCGGGTTTAACTGAAGTCAAATTTCCATATTTGTGTTCAGAATCCCATGGGGGTCCTAACTACCAAGTTTCATCCATATCCAGTTAATACTTCCCAAGTTATCCTATTTCTAAGGTCCAGTATCACTTTTCCCGGGGAAAAGCTAATAACACCGGAAGGAGTCGCCAGAGGGGTTTCAATCACCAGGGGTCTTTTTTTGGCGGTGAGTTTTAGTATCTGATGCCGCCATAAAATCGATATGCCCTTGCTCATTTTTTTGCGTAAATTGCCTACTTCCGCTTTAAGGGGTGGTTTTCCAAAGTGCTAATAACTTCCGATCTAACCGCCGCATTTGGTTCAAATTATAACACAAGATGTATTTTGTCACTACTTATGCTATCCCAACGTTTTGACTTCCTGCGTTCAGTGGGGTCGGAGAAACGACTCCCGGAAGTCGGGGTGCGGTCTTTTTGCTTAGGGCAAAAAACGGGAAGTAGGGGTCCGAGGGGTCTGATTTTCTGAACTAAAGCTTCCCTTAACTAGGTATATAACATATTATATTTTGGTTCCATTCCGATTGCTAGTTACAGCGTTCTGATAGGGCCATTTGAACTTCCAAGAACCGTTATCACATGAGGCCGGGAGATCCGAGGGTTATGGATCTTTGCATGCCCGGGTCAAATCATCTCTAATATCCGTCCTTTGAGTTTTATAAACCTAGCCGCTGTGGTTGCCATTTGGGGGGGGGTTTGCAAATCTTACTTCATCTGGGTTTTCTGCCATAAGAGGGACTATATCTTCGAAGATTCAACTATTTCGAAATTTACCTTTTGTTAGCTCTACTGTTTAACTTATGGACAAATCAATCTTACGCTCAGGTTGTTATAACATGTAAAACAGTAGAATCACCAATTATACAGTCTTCCCTTCCAGCCTATTATTCTCCCGAATAATGCTAAAACAAAGCTTTTTTTACCGTCTCTCTACCAAGGTGTATGGCTTAATCTAACACCTCAACTCGACTCTTTCTCTAATATGTAATCCCTGTTTTAACACCAATTTTTTTTTGCTTAACTAGGTTTTCACTTTTCCTGCTATAATACACTGCCTTGTTTTACTTTTCAGTTTTCCACACAACTTATATGCACCATCAATTACGTGTTCCGACGCAGCGAACCGCGGGCTTCAGTTTCCGTAGACTCTTACATAATCAACTTATCTATATTAGCACCAAGGGTTGTTTCCTTGAGTGAAGCAACTAAGAGTCTAATAAAGATTTTTAAGGCGTCGTGAAATGCCTCCACCATTCTATCGAAACAGTAAAATGTTCTACCAAAAATTTCACCCATTTTCTATCTGTCCTACTGATGGAGATAATTCTAAAGCAAACAAAAATATCGCGGATGAGATTAGTAAGGTAGAGAGGAAGAACGAGTTTTCAGTTTTACTCACTGCAATCCGACAACTTCACACTTCCGATCTCTCACCTCAAGTCTTCTACTGTCATTTCCATCTGTCCACGAGGTGCCTGTAGTCCTGCTGCGGCACCGTCCTGTCACCTCCTCTGTCTTCATCCGTCACCTGATCGTCAGGTGGTCGCCAGCACTGCTTGGGGACCTCGCATTCAGATTTAACCCAGCCCCGGTCAACTTCATCTTCGCCGAACGACTCCACACATTTCCATCGATCAATTAAATTGTGGAAGTAGGCGGCCTTAGCATCTCCAGGTCCCACTTCCCTTCCATTGTCAAGCCCCTTTTGTTCTTCGTGTGTTCGACATCGCTTGAAAGACCTGAAGGAACCTTCTGATCTGCTACTCACTTGCAGATTTTGACGTTGGTCCCATACTTTCGTAGACAAACTGTGTTCGCACGTCGTTTCCGTAATCTCTAGGCATGATTACACCCAAATAGTTGTTGTTTCGTTTGTGTTATCCTCACCTGGCCCTTGGACGGCTTCAGTCATCATCTGTCCTCCCGCAGCAGCATTGTCCCCACTACTCAGAAAACCATCTGCCGTCTCGTCCTCATCAAAACTCAACTCATCATCGTCAGATCCGTCGAAAGAGCCTTTTGTGTCTCTCATTTCCGCCCGGAGCAATCGTTACATCTCTTCTCTCCCGTCCACACATCGTGAATACGCTTCGTGGATCGTATCTGTGTGACAGCCAGTCTGTAATTGGGCGACTCAAAATTGGAAAGAAACGGGGAAATAATCCAATTCCACGCATTGACTCCTCCACTTCAATCATTTTTCCACTCGTAACCTCACCTATTACCACAACATTCTCTTCACTATGCTCATCGCTTCAGTCTCCCCAACTACTGCCCGAATTTTGCCTTTTGTGTCTCTCATTTCCGCCCGGAGCAATCGTTACATCTCTTCTCTCCCGTCCACACATCGTGAATACGCTTCGTGGATCGTATCTGTGTGACAGCCAGTCTGTAATTGGGCGACTCAAAATTGGAAAGAAACGGGGAAATAATCCAATTCCACGCATTGACTCCTCCACTTCAATCATTTTTCCACTCGTAACCTCACCTATTACCACAACATTCTCTTCACTATGCTCATCGACCAATTTCACATTGTATCCCATCTCCGTCGGGCAGGCGAGTTCCATTGAGTTTTCGTCGGGTTCGCAATTCTCCAGATCACCTTCTCTCAAAGGGCCATGACCCATTCCCTTCAACGCGTTTTCCCGACCGCTACTTTCGGAAACTTCGCTGCCGTCTCGCTCGGCAGCGTCATGAACTGTTCCCTTTTCGGCGGTTTGATTTTCGCGTGTCACTGCCAGGTCACGCCCAGTCCTCTCTGTGCCAGAATCTGCACTCTCGGGCTAAGCCAGCGCCCACTTTGGCGGCTTTGCACTCTCCGCCTCACAAGAGTCTGTAGTCACAGCTGCATTGGCGCATACTCTGCCTGTTTCCATTCCATCTCTGACCCGAAATTGCTGTCTCCCAGGACATCTGAATCTAACCTCAATTGAACTACTGCACTTCTTTCCAGTTTTCACAACTTAGTTCTTCATGTCGAAAACGAAATCCACGTTCCGTTCATACCAAACGAGTCCAAGTGTTAGATCAACATCCAGTCCATCGATCACCAAGACATCGGTCCTTTGTGTGAAACTGTCCCAGCTGAAGCACGATCGACGCTTTGCCGACTACACCCAAATTGTCTCCTGTTTTTGTCTCGAGAAATTCCTCGGCCTGTCTCAGGGGCACCTCTGATCCAATCGACCGGTAGGTTTTGTAGCTTAACAGTGTCCATTCAAGGTTCGGATCCAGTTCCACTCTAGAAGCCCTGTTGTTGTTATAGCCATATGTGAAAGCTCTGATGGGCATTCAGTACATGTCATTTGTCTCCACGGGAGCCGATCCTCTCACTTCCTTCCTCGCATTCTCGGGGGCCACGACCCGTGACTCCTTCACCCGGCGTCCCACCATTGGCTTGTCATCTCCCTCTTGCCGATCTACTAACTGTGTCTGAGGCTCCTCTGCGAGTTCAATTTTCTGCGGCCTTGGGCACGACTCCCATTTGAATGAAACCGCCGAACTTGGGTCGGAACTCGTGAAAAATATCTTTGACTTCTCATCATAGAAACTTCTTATAAACTCGTTCATCCATCGAGTACTCAGAACCATGTCCGTGTCCATCTCTTGGTTTTCCATGAGTACGGCTGGGAATGTCCTCTTCAGTCTCCCCAACTAGATTTCCACCGAAATTAATCTCACCGCTTCGACATCTCGGACATAACCGTCACCTCTTCCAATCAATCTTCCGTTGAACGGCAGTACAGCCGGTCGAGGCTGCAACGTCTGAAAAGCATCCAGTCGCATCAAGTGACCTGACGTGACGCCCTCTTTGCCAACTGGCTCGTTCAATACGCCAAACCCTTCGTCTTTAACTTTGCTCCTTGCTCTTGGCACCTCGGGGTTTCTGCCCCCGTCAAGCACAACTTCGAAGTGATGTGTAACACCCTTCTAGGACGCTCGAGGAGCATCCCGTGTCGTCCTTCCTATTGTTTGAGGCTGAGCACCATGTCGACTTCTATCTCAGTAGCCGCCACCACAACGGTATCCAGTCGCTCGGTGAACGTCCCAATCTGCACATCCGCTTCTGCCTGGCCCAAAACAACAACGTCACTAACCTGATCATCCCAGCATTCGTGAATTTTCACGTTGAACGCCTGAAGCTGAGGGGAAAATTCCATGATCATGAAAACACACACATTCATCATGTGGACTGCAGCAGTCTTTTCCAGCTCCATCCGAACTAGAAGCTTGTCCACAAACCCATCGATGAAGTGCTGCTTCGGACTAACTTCGGTGGGCCCTTCAGCCGCTTCCAGCAGCAATCTACTGCCCGATGAATCGTCGTTATCATCTCGTATCGAGTAAGTCGCCGTCGCTGAATCGGGTTCGACCGGCGTGGTGCATTCGTTGACCATACCCGATCTCGGCTTCTTCGATTCTTCCGCATTCCGCATCGATATCTTTTTTTTCCAATCGTTTACTCGTCCAGCTTGATCGTCGATGTCTTCGGTAGTTTCTCGAAAACTACTGGTCTCGGCTCAATTAGATTGCTCGCGTGACACAGCGCTTTTTTTCCGTGGCTCACGAATAACTTGTGACAATCCGCAAGTCCCTGAGCACTCAAGACTACATCCGAATCGAGAACTCGGTTACTGACATCGATCAACGAGAATGTTTCCTCAAAGCTACCGAATCTCACTATCGTCCTGATGTATCCAACGGTTCTTTTCCATTGAACGTTCGTTTCATTTTTCCATTGAATTACCGTACAGCGTCTTCGTACAGAGGACTTCAAGCATACCTTCGGATATCAAATTGCAATCTGTCGTATTGTCAATCTCAATGTCCACTATTTCATCACAGACTCTGCCCCAAGCGAAAGTTCGTCGGTTGTCAGCCGATTCGGTTCTGAGTGCACCTAATTCTCGTGCTGAGACTCTCGAATCGTCGGAGTGGGCTATACTCTTCCACATCCTACTTTCGTCCAAGGGAGGGCATATCTCTTCCAGCAATGGCACCGAACTACCGCCTGCATGAATACAATGCCGCTGATAGTTCAACCTGATTTCTGATTTTCTCTTTAGTGTGCTGAGACTGATTAACAAAGGTACGAACAAATTCTCGACAACAATAACTGCTATTTTCTCGGTTAATGATCCTATCTCCAACTTCTTCAACGTCCAGCCATGAATGACAGCGCCGTCATGCCTTCGACCGCAGTAGCTCTTCAGTGCCTTCCTCGGATGCATCATTCTAGACTCAGCGCAGTTGATCTAATTCGAACAACCCTCATTCACTATTTTGGTTCCCAGCAGAAACAAATATTCTATTCTTGCTTTAAATAACACTTCGCTTGCATCTTGATGCGTCTCAATTCATTTTCTTGTTCATTGTTTGGTCTATCCGTCCAACACTCAAATTCAAAGATCGTTATTCGCTCGATAAAGAAAGCCCACCCAGGAGCGCCAATGTAGATTCTTTTCCGGGTAACCTACTCCTCTAAGCGCGTTCTCACTCTACTTAGCCGCCGCAGAATTTCTCCCCTCTATACCGTGTAATAGGGGAAAATACAAAACACAATATGATCCACAATCCCCCAAGGGTTATGTTGGTGGTCAGACTAAATCGGCCGATCAAAGTGCTACGCAACTTCCCCCTTTATTTAGACTCTTTTCGGCTCTCCTCTTACGCTTCTAGCTAGTTCAGCAAATCGTGGGCACAATAAGTAAAATGTCAATCGCAACGGAAAAAAAGCAATTTACAGTGCCCTTAATGAGCTAACTACCATTTAGCAACTTCAATATTGAAGCCCTTGTCCCGTTCCGTTCAATCGCTTGTCATTTTTCGGTTGACAAGATTCAAAACTCGCCTACTCTAGCTCGCTCAAAATTCGTTCACACGAATAGTTCAACCCGGTACTAAACTCGAGTTCCAGCGCAACTCGCTCGCACAGTTACTTCAACCCGATACTAAACTCGGGTTCCAGCGCAACTCGCTCGCACAACTTTTTTTACCAGATACTAAACTCGGGTTCCAATCAGCTCGCTCACACTAATTATTCAACCCTGTACTAAACTCGGGTTCCAATCAGCTCGCTCGCCAGCAATGATTGTTCTCTACTCTGATGAGAACCAACTACTCTTGATAGTAGCTAACACCGTTCTCTTCTTTGACGAGAACCAACTACTCTTAATGGTAGCTAACACTGTTCTAACTCTCAAAGGCTCTCCGATACCCTCCAATTCCTTATCTTTCTTTACATTTAGTTTTAGTTAAGTCACGCCATCCGCTATCAGTCATGACATCCGCCTAAATCACATGACCGCACATGTTTTAAGGATGTATCCCTCCCCTGTCAGTTCTGCCACGTGCCAATTTCGGTTCCTTTTATCAATATTTTCACGCTGATAAGATATCCGGTATGCGGTAGCTGTCACAATTTGACCAAGCAAACAAATGTCATACGATTCTATTCAACTAATTCGTGAACTCTTTGATCTTCAGCTCTCGAGTTCAACTAACCTCTAAACCAAATCATGTTTACTCAGTAATCCTCCCAAGTTCTTTATTTTCATTATCCTGATAATGTCCGACCTCCCAAGGGTAGGGAGTGACCCTTTTCATGGGTAGCTAATTCATATAAAGCATCTAAAATTTCTATCTGTACTCTATTCCAATCCCGCCTTTCTAGCTATTAGGGGAACGTAGTTCATCTATTAGGGGTCAAATCAAGTCAAAAAGTCACCTCCGGGAAGCCAAGTAATTTCCCCGTCCGTTCATTTTATTTAGGAAACTTAACTCTCATGCCGCGGTCGAATTACTATCTATTTCCTCGGGGACTACTTCTCTTTATCCAGTTGAATTGCTATTAATTGATTACTCGCTAAGCTAAACTGAACCCAATACTTACCAAGCCCACTTTAAATTAACTCTCCTACTCCAAGGTTGCAACGTAAAACTGTATTTCTATCGGCTTCTGCTCTAATTCCCAATATACAAGTTTCCTCCCAGTTTTCAGCAAGGTGACCCATTCTCATTTCCAGTGGTTGGGCTGGGAAATACGCCACTTTCCGGTGTTAATTTTGAGGTTTTCCATGCAATTTGTTTCTAAGCGCCCAAAGGTCAGTTTGAGGTCACCCCGGGGTCAACCCGAGTCAAACTTCCAAATTTGGCTTCAGAATCTCATGGGGGTCCTAACTACCAAGTTTCACCCATATCCCGTTAATACTCCCAAGTTATCCTTTTCCTAAGGTCCAGTATCACTTTTCCCGGGAAAAGCTATTAACAACGGAAGGATTCGCCGGAGGGGTTTCAATAACAGGGGTCTTTTTTCGGCGATGAGTTGTAGTATCTGATGCGGCCATAAAATTGGTATGCCCTCGCTCATTATTTTGCGTAAATTGCGCATTTCCGCTTTACGAGGTGGTTTTCCAAAGTGCTAATTACTTCCGATCTAACCGCTGGACTTGGTTCAAATTATAACACAAGATGTATCTTGCCACTGCCTATGCTGTCTTTAAGCTTCCTGCGTTCAGTGGGGTTGGAGAAACGACTCCCGGAAGTCGGGTGGGGTATATTTGCAGAGTGCATGAAACCGGAAGTAGGGGTCCAAGGGGTCTGATTTTCTAAGCTTAAGCTTCCCTCAACTAGGTCTATAACATACTATATTTTGGTTCCATTTAGTTATCGTGTTCTGATAGGGCCATTTGCACTTCCGTTAACCGTTATCACTTGGGACCGGGAGATCCGAGGGTTATGGATTTTTGCTTGATCGGGTCAAATCATCTCTGTATCCGTCCTATGAGTTTCATAAACCTAGCCGCTGTAGTTCCCATTTGGGGGGGGGGGTTTGCAAATCTTACTTCATCTGAGTTTTCTGCCATAAGAGGGACTATATCTTCGAAGATTCAACTATTTTTATTTTTACTCTTTGTTGGCTCTACTGCTTAACTTAATGACTAATCAATATTTCGCTCAGGTTATTATAGCAATAATACAATAGAATCACCAATTCTACAGACACTCATTGATTTTTGATGTAACGTTTTATTTTAAAGGAGAGTTCTCGGATGGTAAAAATTCTAATCTGTGAAATTTGTTGAACGGTTTAGGAACTCTATACGAATTCCTTTTTCTTTCGAGTTCAGTTTCAAAGAAGATGTTAAGCTGCATTTTGATTTCTTGTGACAATAATTATCTTCTGAAAAAAACATTTGTTAGCACTCAAAAACTTTTTCGAAAGCTTCACTTAAGTAACCATAGTAACTGAACTGAACTCTTATTCCAAATTGATTCAATCGACTGTGCAACCAACTGCTTGTTTTGATGATAAATTTTTTCTAAAACGAAGATTAAAAAACTGATTTTAAAATACCTTCGTAAAGACAATGAACTCAACTGTGAGTTAGTCTTTCAAAAACAAAAATTTTTGCGTATGATATTTTTGCAATGAAGGTATGATTTTATTCAAAACTACAAAATTATGGTTCTACCATGGTTCACAAAAACTGATGAAACAAAAATCGTGGACTGCAAGTAGCATGGAGAGATCTATTGTTCAAGGAGAGAATGTAAAAAATATTGCACACCTCGGTACACTTCTTGGCGGTATTGGGATGAGATCCAATTGCGGTGTTTCGGGTGCTTTTTTAATCTTTGAATTTTGACCTAATTGCGTTGCCTTATCAGTGTATAAGATTATCAAATCAAACTGTTCGGGATTTATTCTCTAAGTTGTTATCTCCTAATTCTGATTGAATATCGAGTTAAGAATCTGGCTTTTATTAAACCAATATTCTGATAATTTGAAAATTTTATAATAAACTAATATCTAAAGAAATTTTATAATCCGGCATTATAATCCTTGAAGTGGTTCAACACATTTTGTTTTCATTTTTTCAGTTTTCGATATTGGAAAAACTGGAAACAAATTGTTATGAAAAATTTTGATTGTGATATAAGTATTGGATAGTTTCGCTGTGAACCATAAAGAGACTATTTAATTTTAAAAATTAATTTCAAGACATAGCTATATATGTTACTGGAATCCGCTAACAATTTGTTTGCGGATTCTGCAATCTTTTTGCCGATCCCGCTCACAGTTGTGAATTTAGCGACAGCGTAATTTGATAAACTTTATTAGTTGTTTGCAGATTCCACAAGATATTTCGGATTCCTAAATAGCAACAACATTGTCGTGGGTACACTGCGAAAAATCTGTTTTCGACCTGTTGTGAAACCCGCCGACAAAGCACAAAGTACAGTTTTTGTTAGCTGTCACTTTTTGACCAAGCAAACAAATGTCATACGATTCTATTCAACTAATTCGTGAACTCTTTGATCTTCAGCTCTCGAGTTCAACTAACCTCTAAACCAAACCATGTTTACTCAGTAATCCTCCCAAGGTCTTTATTTTCTTTATCCTGTTAATGTCCGACCTCCCAAGGGTAGGGGGTGACCCTTTTCATGGGTAGCTAATTCATTTCAAGCATCTAAAGTTTCTATCTGTACTCTATTCCAATCCCGCCCTCCTAGCTATTAGGGGAACGTAGTTCATCTATTACAGGTCAAATCAAGTCAAAAAGTCACCTCCGGGAAGCCAAATAAATTCCCCGTCCGTTCATTTTATTTAGGAAACTTAACTCTCATGCCGCGGTCCAGTTACTATCTATTTTCTCGGGGACAACTTCTCTTTATCCTGTTGAGTTGCTATTAATTGATTACTCGCTAAGATAAACTGAACCCAAAACTTACCAAGCCCACTTTAAATTAACTCTCCTACTCCATGGTTGAAACGTATAACTGTATTTCTATCGGCTTCTGCTCTAATTCCCAATATATAAAGTTCCTCCCAGTTTTCAGCAAGGTGACCCATTCTCATTTCCAGTGGTTGGGCTGGGAAATACGCCACTTACTGGTGTTAATTTTGAGGTTTTCCATGCAATTTGTTTCTAAGCGCTTTGAGGTCACCCCGGGGTCAACCGGAATCAAACTTGCAAGTTTGGCTTCAGAATCTCATGGGGGTCCTAACTACCAAGTTTCACCCATATCCCGTTAATACTCCCAAGTTATCCTTTTTCTAAGGTCCAGTATCACTTTTCCCGGGAAAAGCTATTAACATCGGAAGGATTCGCCGGAGGGGTTTCAATCACCAGGGGTCTTTTTTCGGCGATGAGTTGTAGTATCTGATGCGGCCAAAAAATTGGTATGCCCTCGCTCATTATTTTGCGTAAATTGCCCATTTCCGCTTTACCAGGTGGTTTTCCAAAGTGCTAATTACTTCCGATCTAACCGCTGGACTTGGTTCAAATTATAACAGAAGATGTATCTTGTCACTGCCTATGCTGTCCCAAAGTTTTAGCTTCCTGCGTTCAGTGGGGTTGGAGAAACGACTCCCGGAAGTCGGGGTGGGGTATATTTGCAGAGTGCATGAAACCGGAAGTAGGGGTCCAAGGGGTCTGATTTTCTAAACTTAAGCTTCCCGCAACTAGGTCTATAACATACTATATTTTGGTTCCATTCCGACCGCTAGTTATCGTGTTCTGATAGGGCCATTTGCACTTCCGTTAACCGTTATCACTTGGGACCGGGAGATCCGAGGGTTATGGATTTTTGCTTGATCGGGTCAAATCATCTCTGTATCCGTCCTATGAGTTTCATAAACCTAGCCGCTGTAGTTCCTTTTTGGGGGGGGTTTGCAAATCTTACCACATCTGAGTTTTCTGCCATAAGAGGGACTATATCTTCGAATATTCAACTATTTCGATTTTTACTCTTTGTTGGCTCTACTGCTTAACTTAATATCTAATCAACATTTCGCTCAGGTTATTATAGCATGTAATACAGTAGAATCACCAATTCTACAGACACTCATTGATTTTTGATGTAACGTTTTATTTTAAAGGAGAGTTCTCGGATGGTAAAAATTCTAATCTGTGAAATTTGTTGAACGGTTTAGGAACTCTATACGAAGTCCTTTTTCTTTCGAGTTTAGTTTCACAGAAGATGTTAAGCTGCAATTTGATTTCTTGTGACAATAATTATCTTCTGAAAAAAAACATTTGTTAGCATTCAAAAACGTTTTCGAAAGCTTCACTTAAGTAACCATAGTAACTGAACTGAACTCTTATTCCAAATTGATTCAATCGACTGTGCAACCAACTGCTTGTTTTGATGATCAATTTTTTCTAAAACGAAGTTTAAAAAAATGATTTTAAAATACCTTCGTAAAAACAATGAACTCAACTGTGACGTAGTCTCTCAAAAACAAACATTTTTGCATATGATATGTTTGCAATGAAGGTATGATTTTATTCTGTCTGATGAAACAAAAACTGATGAAACAAAAATCATGGACTGCAAGTAGCATGGAGAGATCTATTGTTCAAGGAGAGAATGTAAAAAATATTGCGCACCTCGGTACACTTCTTGGCGGTATTGGGATGAGATTCAATTGCGGTGTTTCGTGTGCTTTTTTAATCTTTGAGATTTGACCTAATTGCGTTGCCTTATCAGTGTATAAGATTATCAAATCAAACTGTTCGGGAATTATTCTCTAAGTTGTTATCTCCTAATTCTGATTGAATATCGAGTTAAGAATCTCGCTTTTATTAGACCAGTCTTCTGATAATTTGAAAATTTATGATAAACTAAAATCTAAAGAAATTTTACAATCCAGCATTATAATCCTTGAAGTGGTTCAACACTTTTTGTTTTAGTTTTTTCAGTTTTCGATATTGGAAAAACTGTAAACAAATTGTTATGAAAAATTTTGATTGTGATATCAAAATTTTGGTGCCAAGTATTTGAGATAACACTATTGGATAGTTTCGCTGGTGAACCATAAAAAGATTATTTAATTTTAAAATTTAATTTCAAGACATAGCTATATATGTTACTGGAATCCGCTAACAATTTGTTTGCGGATTCTGCAATTTTTTTGCCGATCCCGCTCACATTTGTGAATTTAGCGACAGCGTAATTTGATAAACTTTATTAGTTGTTTGCGGATTCCACAAACTATTTCTGATTCCGAAATAGCAAAAACATTGTCGTGGGTACTGCGAAAAATCTGTTTTTGACCTGTTGTGGAACCCGCCGACAAATCGAAATGTACAGTTTGGCCGCTTAATGAATTTCTCTTCCGAAAATATTCAAAGCCGTTATCGACGTTGACACAATTGTAATTGTTTATAAATTCTGTAAGCATAATATAGTGATTTTTGGTATGACGGCTACCAAAATATCCAGGTTGTCTTTTGTCCAATGGGCCAGCGGTTTCTGACTGAACTTCTTCTGTGAGAGTGGAAAGTTTGAGTAGCAGACCTGTATAAGCCAAAGCTGGGTTCAAAATTCTTTTAAGAAAAGATGCACTCTTTTCGCCTGAGACAATGCCGCTTATCATGCGTGGCTATCATAAAGACTTAGATCCTTTCAACATTATTTGTTGGCCGAAATGAAGGCGTTGCAAATAGACAATAATAGTTCAAGATAATGGGTGATCAAGTGACACGGACCCTTACAAAACATAACCAGGAAGAGAAGAAAACTGAGCACCTGAAGTTCTGAGACATTTGCCATCTGATAATTGTTCATCCAGGTTGACCATATTTGAAAAGTCTTGGTGTCCTTGGCAAAAGTACGCTAGGCGAGTCGAACACCATGTGGTCTTGTCCGGGATTTTCTCGAGGGGGGGGGGCGGATTTTCAAACAATTTTCAAAATTTTTGTCGACCTTTTTTTAGGTCGACCGAATTGATTTTTCGAGCTCTCCCTAAGCCTGTTTAGTCCCTATTTTGTTTGAAAATGTTGGTAAAAACAGTCCAAAAAAAGCATTTTTAGGTACTTTTTGGAAAATTTGACCAAAAAATTGCGTTTTTTTGGCGCGCACTCCCCCCTTAAATTTAGTATACATTGGCGCCGAAGGCGCCTTTAGAAATTTTTAGGGTTGGTTGGCCAACATGGATTTCTTAAAAGTACCAAAGGGACCCTTTGGGTCGGCAGGGGGTCGAATCCCTAAGAATCCCCCCTAAAACCGCCCTTGGTCTTGTCCACACACGCGTATTTATTTAAACATGCGAGCAAAAAACACAACGCTTATTTGGGGTCGCTAGTATTGGTACAAAAAAATAAATTTCAAGTTGTATTTGGCGCAGGGTTAAGAAGAGCTAAATTGAAAGTAGAAAACATATTCGACAAAGCAGACAAAAATGATTTTCGATTCAGATAAATATGAATTAAATGAAAGCACTCAAAACAAGCAAAACAAAGAATTAATAAGGCAACTGTTTTGATAAAGATCATGATTGCACTTTTTACTGTTAACTTACATCTACAGAAATACCAATTGCGTATCTTGAACAATTAGATCAATTTTGTCAACACTTTTCGAGCAGATTGTTTGTTTTAAATCACGTTCAAGTCAACTTAGTTGTTTGTAAGAGCTCGCTCAAAAGTGTTTTGAATAAAAACAATTGATGATTGTCGACTTCACTTATGTGAATAAATCACTGCGGGAACCATTATCGTGACGAAGTGAGTTTGAGTAGTTGATCGCTGACATGCAACAGTTAGGAGCCAGATTTGAACTGCTGTTAGCCAGTATGAGATGTTTAAGACAATAGCCCTCTACGCCACTCCTTCTTTTCTTTTCTCTTTTTCTCTTTCTCTTTCGCTACCCGGTCTTCAAATGTGTGTTGAGGTGTGAGCAGAAGTCGGCTGTGGATGGGACACAAGTGAGGGTGTGTATCCAGTGAGGCACCCACTGGCCCGCCCACTCATCCAGCTGCCCATTTAGGAGTAGGAGGAGGAGGAGTGCATTGAGGGCAGTGTAGAGAGTGAGTGAATGAGTCAACTTCTCTTTATCCAGTTGAATTGCTTTTAATTGATTACTCGCTAAGCTAAACTGAACCCAATACTTACCAAGCCCACTTTAAATTAACTTTCCTACTCCAAGGTTGCAACGTAAACTGTATTTCTATCGGCTTCTGCTCTAATTCCCAATATACAAGTTCCCTCCCAGTTTTCAGCAGGGTGACCAATTCTCATTTCCAGTGGTTGGGCTGGGAAATACGCCACTTTCCGGTGTTAATTTTGAGGCTTTCCATGCAATTTGTTTCTAAGCGCTTTGAGGTCACCCCGGTGTGAACCGGAGTCAAACTTCCAAATTTGGCTTCAGAATCTCATGCGGAACCTAACTACCAAGTTTCACCCATATCCCGTTAATACTCCCAAGTTATCCTTTTTCTAAGGTCCAGTATCACTTTTCCCGGGAAAAGCTATTAACATCGGAAGGATTCGCCGGAGGGGTTTCAATCACCAGGGGTCTTTTTTCGGCGATGAGTTGTAGTATCTGATGCGGCCAAAAAATTGGTATGCCCTCGCTCATTATTTTGCGTAAATTGCCCATTTCCGCTTTACGAGGTGGTTTTCCAAAGTGCTAATTACTTCCGATCTAACCGCTGGACTTGGTTCAAATTATAACAGAAGATGTATCTTGTCACTGCCTATGCTGTCCCAAAGTTTTAGCTTCCTGCGTTCAGTGGGGTTGGAGAAACGACTCCCGGAAGTCGGGGTGGGGTATATTTGCAGAGTGCATGAAACCGGAAGTAGGGGTCCAAGGGGTCTGATTTTCTAAACTTAAGCTTCCCGCAACTAGGTCTATAACATACTATATTTTGGTTCCATTCCGACCGCTAGTTATCGTGTTCTGATAGGGCCATTTGCACTTCCGTTAACCGTTATCACTTGGGACCGGGAGATCCG
Source organism: Symsagittifera roscoffensis (assembly GCF_963678635.1). Classification (NCBI taxonomy): domain Eukaryota; kingdom Metazoa; phylum Xenacoelomorpha; order Acoela; family Convolutidae; genus Symsagittifera; species Symsagittifera roscoffensis. The sequence continues at coordinate 268,711 of NW_026971149.1, forward strand.
AGGGTTATGGATTTTTGCTTGATCGGGTCAAATCATCTCTGTATCCGTCCTATGAGTTTCATAAACCTAGCCGCTGTAGTTGCCATTTGGGGGGGGGGGGGGTTTGCAAATCTTACTTCATCTGGGTTTTCTGCCATAAGAGGGACTATATCTTCGAAGATTCAACTATTTCGATATTTACTCTTTGTTGGCTCTACTGCTTAACTTAATGACTAATCAATACTTCGCTCAGGTTCTTATAGCATGTAATACAGTAGAATCACCAATTCTACAGACACTCATTGATTTTTGATGTAACGTTTTATTTTAAAGGAGAGTTCTCGGATGGTAAAAATTCTAATCTGTGAAATTTGTTGAATGGTTTAGGAACTCTATACAAATTCCTTTTTCTTTCGAGTTTAGTTTCACAGAAGATGTTAAGTTGCATTTTGATTTCTTGTGACAATAATTATCTGCTGAAAAACACCTTTGTTAGCACTCAAAAACGTTTTTGAAAGCTTCACTTAAGTAACCATAGTAACTGAACTGAACTCTTATTCCAAATTGATTCAATCGACTGTGCAACCAATTGCTTTTTTTGATGATAAATTTTTTTCTAAAACGATGTTTAAAAAAGTTATTTTAAAATACCTTCGTAAAGACAATGAACTCAACTGTGAGGTAGTCTCTCAAAAACAAAAATTTTTGCATATGATATTTTTGCAATGAAGGTATGATTTTATTCAAAACTACAAAATTATGGTTCTACCATGGTTCACAAAAACTGATGAAACAAAAATCATGGACTGCAAGTAGCATGGAGAGATCTATTGTTCAAGGAGAGAATGTAAAAAATATTGCAAACCTTTTGATCGAATTTTTTTTATTGATATGAATTGATATGAAAGCATATGAATTGTTTGCACAACATTTTTTCATCAATCATTTTTGTGATTGAACTTGAAAAATTAATCAAAGTAAATTTTTTTTCCTTCAGTTGAAAAGCCCGTAGCTTTGTTAACATATCGCTTTCTATTATTGCTTTAAGGCTGGGTTTTCTTAGAACCAGAAAAACCGTTATCAGGGAACAATTTTTTTGAGCTGATCAAGGTATTTTCTCGTACAATCAGGACCAACTTGCACCTTTCTTATTTAGAACAATCTGCTGTTCTACGCAAATTTTGACCACTATGTTAACTACCTTGTCCCGGACTGACAAAAACAGTTCAGTTATTGACTGAAAAATATAGAATAAAGTTCAGTCGACTAACTAGGCTTGTTTTAGTTGTTCGTCAGGTTGAGAAATACATTATCTTCATTTTTAATATTTCTGATGGAAATACACAATTTAAGAAAAAATAGCAGAATCAGACGTTTCAATCAAAAAAGACAAGTTTTGATATTATTATTTTGGGTAGCATCAGAATAAAATTTGTCACGAAAAAGCTTAAGATTTCGCAGTTTTGCTCTTGAAGGCATTCACATACTCTTAAATTTGCTCACCAAGGCTATAATTAGCTGCAGAGGTCAATGCTCAATTTAAAAAACCATGCTTCACATACAGGACGATTTTTTTTTCAGAATATGGCCTACTTTTTTGCACCCATATAATTCGAGAAGATCATTGAGAGAACGATGAGAATGTCTGTTTGCTAAAAAGAATACAGCGTATATTTTGATTAAGCTTTTTCTATTTCAAAAACTATGAATCTGCCAATGAATAGATCCCAAAATTTTCTCTGTTCTTCGTTTTTTTAAATTTGCACGATGCTATTTCTGCAGAAGTCGACCGTCTTAATTTGGGGCATTCCGATACTGATGATGCCCAGCAATCATATAATTGCTGATTCAAATCGCGCGTGCGCTCTCATTAGCAAGGTCAGCTAATGCAAGTTATTCGTGTCTGAATAGGCACGGATTATTTGCGTTCAAGTCGATAGAGGATTAATTTTCGGATTAGTTCTTCGGGCTAGTTTACTTTAAAAAATGCCTATATCTGACTGCCATTGCCCAGTTTCTAATAAACCTATTGTCTCATCATCACTTTTGGTTCCATCACTTTTGGTTCCAGCGACGGACGAAGTCTAAAGTAGATGACGTTAGAATACCCTGAGCATGCGAGAATTTCGCTTTTGATTTTTTTGGTGCCAAGTATTTGAGATAACACAATTGGATAGTTTCGCTGGTGAACCATAAAGAGACTATTTAATTTTAAAATTTAATTTCAAGACATAGCTATATATGTTACTGGAATCCGCTAACCATTTGTTTGCGGATTCTGCAATTTTTTTGCCGATCCCGCTCACAGTTGTGAATTTAGCGACAGCGTAATTTGATAAACTTTATTAGTTGTTTGCAGATTCCAAAAACTATTTCGGATTCCGAAATAGCAAAAACATTGTCGTGGGTACTGCAAAAAATCTGTTTTCGACTTGTTGTGGAACCCGCCGACAAATCACAAATTACAGTTTGGCCGCTTAATGAACTTCTCTTCTGAAAGTATTCAAAGCCGTTATGGACCTTGATAAAATTGTAATTGTTTATAAATTCTGTAAGCATAATATAGTGATTTTTGGTATGACGGCTGCCAAAATATCCAGGTTGTCTTTTGTCCAATGGGCCAGCGGTTTCTGACTGAACTTCTTCTGTGAGAGTGGAAAGTTTGAGTAGGAGACCTGTGTAAGCCAAGGCTGGGTTCAAGATTCTTTTAAGAAAAGATGCACTCTTTTCGCCTGAGACAATGTCGCTTATCATGCGTGGCTATCATAAAGACTTAGATCCTTTCAACATTATTTGTTGGCCGAAATGAAGGCGTTGCAAATAGACAACAATAGTTCAAGATAATGGGTGATCAAGTGACACGGACCCTTACAAAACATAACCAGGAAGAGAAGAAAACTGAGCACCTGAAGTTCTGAGACATTTGCCATCTGATAATTGTTCATCCAGGTTGACCATATTTGAAAAGTCTTGGTGTTCTTGGCAAAAGTACGCTAGGCGAGTCGAAAACCATGTGGTCTTGTCCAGGGATTTTCTGGAGGGGGGGGGGGAAGGATTTTCAAACAATTTTCGAAATTTTTGTCGACCTTTTTTTAGGTCGACCAAATTGATTTTTCGAGCTCTCCCTAAGCCTGTTTAGTCCCTATTTTGTTTGAAAATTTTGATAAAAAACAGTCCAAAAAAGGCATTTTTAGGTACTTTTTGGAAAATTTGACCAAAAAATTGCGTTTTTTTGGCGCGCACTCCCCCCTTAAATTTAGTATATATTGGCGCCGAAGGCGCCTTTAGAAAACTTTAGGGTTGGTCGGCCAAAACTGGATTTCTTAAAAGTACCAAAAGGGGGACCCTTTGGGTCGGTAGGGGGTCGAATCCCTGAGAATCCCTCCTAAATCCGCCCCTGTTCTTGTCCACACACGCGTATTTATTTAAACATACGAGCAAAACACACAGCGCTTATTTGGGGTCGCTAGTATTGGTACAAAAAAATTAATTTCAAGTTGTATTTGGCGCAGGGTTAAGAAGACAAAAATGTTTTTCAATTCAGAGAAATATGAATTAAATGAAAGCACTCAAAACAAGCAAAACAAAGAATTAATAAGGCAACTGTTTTGATAAAGATCATGATTGCACTTTTTACTGTTAACTTACATCTACAGAAAAACCAATTGCGTATCTTGAACAATTAGATCAATTTTGTCAACACTTTTCGAGCAGATTGTTTGTTTTAAATCACGTTCAAGTCAACTTAGTTGTTTGTAAGAGCTCGCTCAAAAGTGTTTTGAATAAAAACAATTGATGATTGTCGACTTCACTTATGTGAATAAATCACTGCGGAAATCATTACCGTGACGTGGTGAGTTTGAGTCGTTGATTGCTGACATGCAACAGTTAGGAGCCAGAATTGAACTGCTGTTAGCCAGTATGAGATGTTTAAGACAATAGCCCTCTATGCCACTCCTTCTTTTCTTTTCTCTTTTTCTCTTTCTCTTTTGCAGAATCAGACGTTTCAATCAAAAAAGACAAGTTTTGATATTATTATTTTGGGTAGCATCAGAATAAAATTTGTCACGAAAAAGCTTAAGATTTCGCAGTTTTGCTCTTGAAGGCATTCACATACTCTTAAATTTGCTCACCAAGGCTATAATTAGCTGCAGAGGTCAATGCTCAATTTAAAAAACCATGCTTCACATACAGGACGATTTTTTTTTCAGAATATGGCCTACTTTTTTGCACCCATATAATTCGAGAAGATCATTGAGAGAACGATGAGAATGTCTGTTTGCTAAAAAGAATACAGCGTATATTTTGATTAAGCTTTTTCTATTTCAAAAACTATGAATCTGCCAATGAATAGATCCCAAAATTTTCTCTGTTCTTCGTTTTTTTAAATTTGCACGATGCTATTTCTGCAGAAGTCGACCGTCTTAATTTGGGGCATTCCGATACTGATGATGCCCAGCAATCATATAATTGCTGATTCAAATCGCGCGTGCGCTCTCATTAGCAAGGTCAGCTAATGCAAGTTATTCGTGTCTGAATAGGCACGGATTATTTGCGTTCAAGTCGATAGAGGATTAATTTTCGGATTAGTTCTTCGGGCTAGTTTACTTTAAAAAATGCCTATATCTGACTGCCATTGCCCAGTTTCTAATAAACCTATTGTCTCATCATCACTTTTGGTTCCATCACTTTTGGTTCCAGCGACGGACGAAGTCTAAAGTAGATGACGTTAGAATACCCTGAGCATGCGAGAATTTCGCTTTTGATTTTTTTGGTGCCAAGTATTTGAGATAACACAATTGGATAGTTTCGCTGGTGAACCATAAAGAGACTATTTAATTTTAAAATTTAATTTCAAGACATAGCTATATATGTTACTGGAATCCGCTAACCATTTGTTTGCGGATTCTGCAATTTTTTTGCCGATCCCGCTCACAGTTGTGAATTTAGCGACAGCGTAATTTGATAAACTTTATTAGTTGTTTGCAGATTCCAAAAACTATTTCGGATTCCGAAATAGCAAAAACATTGTCGTGGGTACTGCAAAAAATCTGTTTTCGACTTGTTGTGGAACCCGCCGACAAATCACAAATTACAGTTTGGCCGCTTAATGAACTTCTCTTCTGAAAGTATTCAAAGCCGTTATGGACCTTGATAAAATTGTAATTGTTTATAAATTCTGTAAGCATAATATAGTGATTTTTGGTATGACGGCTGCCAAAATATCCAGGTTGTCTTTTGTCCAATGGGCCAGCGGTTTCTGACTGAACTTCTTCTGTGAGAGTGGAAAGTTTGAGTAGGAGACCTGTGTAAGCCAAGGCTGGGTTCAAGATTCTTTTAAGAAAAGATGCACTCTTTTCGCCTGAGACAATGTCGCTTATCATGCGTGGCTATCATAAAGACTTAGATCCTTTCAACATTATTTGTTGGCCGAAATGAAGGCGTTGCAAATAGACAACAATAGTTCAAGATAATGGGTGATCAAGTGACACGGACCCTTACAAAACATAACCAGGAAGAGAAGAAAACTGAGCACCTGAAGTTCTGAGACATTTGCCATCTGATAATTGTTCATCCAGGTTGACCATATTTGAAAAGTCTTGGTGTTCTTGGCAAAAGTACGCTAGGCGAGTCGAAAACCATGTGGTCTTGTCCAGGGATTTTCTGGAGGGGGGGGGAAGGATTTTCAAACAATTTTCGAAATTTTTGTCGACCTTTTTTTAGGTCGACCAAATTGATTTTTCGAGCTCTCCCTAAGCCTGTTTAGTCCCTATTTTGTTTGAAAATTTTGATAAAAAACAGTCCAAAAAAGGCATTTTTAGGTACTTTTTGGAAAATTTGACCAAAAAATTGCGTTTTTTTGGCGCGCACTCCCCCCTTAAATTTAGTATATATTGGCGCCGAAGGCGCCTTTAGAAAACTTTAGGGTTGGTCGGCCAAAACTGGATTTCTTAAAAGTACCAAAAGGGGGACCCTTTGGGTCGGTAGGGGGTCGAATCCCTGAGAATCCCTCCTAAATCCGCCCCTGTTCTTGTCCACACACGCGTATTTATTTAAACATACGAGCAAAACACACAGCGCTTATTTGGGGTCGCTAGTATTGGTACAAAAAAATTAATTTCAAGTTGTATTTGGCGCAGGGTTAAGAAGACAAAAATGTTTTTCAATTCAGAGAAATATGAATTAAATGAAAGCACTCAAAACAAGCAAAACAAAGAATTAATAAGGCAACTGTTTTGATAAAGATCATGATTGCACTTTTTACTGTTAACTTACATCTACAGAAAAACCAATTGCGTATCTTGAACAATTAGATCAATTTTGTCAACACTTTTCGAGCAGATTGTTTGTTTTAAATCACGTTCAAGTCAACTTAGTTGTTTGTAAGAGCTCGCTCAAAAGTGTTTTGAATAAAAACAATTGATGATTGTCGACTTCACTTATGTGAATAAATCACTGCGGAAATCATTACCGTGACGTGGTGAGTTTGAGTCGTTGATTGCTGACATGCAACAGTTAGGAGCCAGAATTGAACTGCTGTTAGCCAGTATGAGATGTTTAAGACAATAGCCCTCTATGCCACTCCTTCTTTTCTTTTCTCTTTTTCTCTTTCTCTTTCGCTACCCGGTCTTCAAATGTGTGTTGAGGTGTGAGCAGAAGTCGGCTTTGAATGGGACACAAGTGAGGGTGTGTATTCAGTGTGGCACCCACTGGCCCGCCCACTCACCCAGCTGCCCATTTAGGATTAGGAGGAGGAGGAGTTCATTGAGGGCATTGTAGAGAGTGAGTGGGGACTACTTCTCTTTTTGCAGTTGAATTGCTATTAATTGATTACTCGCTAAGCTAAACTGAACCCAATACTTACCATGCCCACTTTAAATTAACTCTCCTACTCCAAGGTTGCAACGTAAAACTGTATTTCTATCGGCTTCTGCTCTAATTCCCAATATACAAGTTTCCTCCCAGTTTTCAGCAAGGTGACCCATTCTCATTTCCAGTGGTTGGGCTGGGAAATACGCCACTTTCCGGTGTTAATTTTGAGGCTTTTCATGCAATTTGTTTCTAAGCGCTTTGAGGTCACCCCGGGGTCAACCGGAGTCAAACTTGCAAATTTGGCTTCAGAATCTCATGGGGGTCCTAACTACCAAGTTTCACCCATATCCCGTTAATACTCCCAAGTTATCCTTTTTCTAAGGTCCAGTATCACTCTTCCCGGGAAAAGCTATTAACATGGAAGGATTCGCCGGAGGGGTTTCAATCACCAGGGGTCTTTTTTCGGCGATGAGTTGTAGTATCTGATGCGGCCATAAAATCGGTATGCCCTCGCTCATTATTTTGCGTAAATTGCCCATTTCCGCTTTACGAGGTGGTTTTCCAAGGTGCTAATTACTTCCGATCTAACCGCTGGACTTGGTTCAAATTATAACACAAGATGTATCTTGTCACTGCCTATGCTGTCCCAAAATTTTAGCTTACTGCGTTCAGTGGGGTTGGAGAAACGACTCCCGGAAGTCGGGGTTGGGTATATTTGCAGAGTGCATGAAACCGGAAGTAGGGGTCCAAGGGGTCTGATTTTCTGAACTTAAGCTTCCCTCAACTAGGTCTATAACATACTATATTTTGGTTCTATTACGACCGCTAGTTATCGTGTTCTGATAGGGCCATTTGCACTTCCGTTAACCGCTATCACTTGGAACCGGGAGATCCGAGGGTTATGGATTTTTGCTTGATCGGGTCAAATCATCTCTGTATCCGTCCTATGAGTTTCATAAACCTAGCCGCTGTAGTTGCCATTTGGGGGGGGGGGGGGGTTTGCAAATCTTACTTCATCTGGGTTTTCTGCCATAAGAGGGACTATATCTTCGAAGATTCAACTATTTCGATTTTTACTCTTTGTTGGCTCTACTGCTTAACTTAATGACTAATCAATATTTCGCTCAGGTTCTTATAGCATGTAATACAGTAGAATCATCAATTCTACAGACACTCATTGATTTTTGATATAACGTTTTATTTTAAAGGAGAGTTCTCGGATGGTAAAAATTCTAATCTGTGAAATTTGCTGAACGGTTTAGGAACTCTATACGAATTCCTTTTTCTTTCGAGTTTTAGTTTCATAGAAGATGTTAAGCTGCATTTTGATTTCTTGTGACAATAATTATCTTCTGAAAAAACATTTGTTAGCACTCAAAAACGTTTTCGAAAGCTTCACTTAAGTAACCATAGTAACTGAACTGAACTCTTATTCCAAATTGATTCAATCGACTGTGCAACCAACTGCTTGTTTTGATGATAAATTTTTTCTAAAACGAAGTTTAAAAAATTGATTTTAAAATACCTTCGTAAAGACAATGAACTCAACTGTGAGGTAGTCTCTCAAAAACAAAAATTTTTGCATATGACATTTTTGCAATGAAGGTATGATTTTATTCAAAACTACAAAATTATGGTTCTACCATGGTTCACAAAACCTGATGAAACAAAAATCGTGGACTGCAAGTAGCATGGAGAGATCTATTGTTCAAGGAGAGATTGTAAAAAATATTGCACACCTTTTGATCGAATTTTTTTTATTGAAAGCATATGAATTGTTTGCTAAAACATTTTTTCATCAATCACAAAAATTTAAGAGCTTTTGTGATGGAACTTGAAAAATTAATCAAAGTAAATTTTTTTCCTTCAGTTGAAAAGCCCGTAGCTTTGTTAACATATTGCTTTCTATTATTGCTTTAAGGCTGGGTTTTCTTAGAACCAGAAAAACCGTTATCTGGGAACAATTTTTTTGAGCTGATCAAGGTATTTTCTCGTACAAACAGGAACAACTTGCACCATTCATATTTAGAACAATCTGCTGTTCTACGCAAATTTTGACCACTATGTTAACTACCTTGTCCCGGACTGACAAAAACAGTTCAGTTATTGACTGAAAAATGTAGAATAAAGTTCAGTCGACTAACTAGGCTTGTTTTAGTTGTTCGTCAGGTTGAGAAATACATTATCTTCCTTTTTAATATTTCTGATGGAAATACACAATTTAAGAAAAAATAGCAGAATCAGACGTTTCAATCAAATAAAGACAAGTTTTGATATTATTTTGGGTAGCATCAGAATAAAATTTGTCACGAAAAAGCTTAAGAATTCGCAGCTTTGCTCTTGAAGGCATTCACATACTCTTAAATTTGCTCACCAAGGCTTTAATTTGCTACAGAGGTCAATGCTCAATTTAAAAAACCATGCTTCACATACAGGACGATTTTTTTTTTCAGAATATGGTCTACTTTTTTTGCACCCAGAAAACTTAGGAAGATCATTGAGAGAACGTCTGTTTGCTAAAACGAACAAGACTGCTCGTATCAGGGCGAAGCCCTGAATGTTCCGACTGCCTTTAAGGTTTATGGAGCAGCAGTAATAACATAAAAAATTAAATGAAATTAAATAAAACGAAATTTTTTTCTAAAATTTGAATTTTTAAATGAAAATCATCCCCCCACACGCCATATAAAGTAAAAAAGGATAGACTTCGCTCCTTGTAACAAATCAATTATGGCAAATAATCTTCGTTCAATCAATTTGGAACGATTTATATGACGATTAAATGTCCGCTTACGCGTTAATAGCGCGAATTATATCGCGCGTTAATTGTCCCCAATTGGTCGAAATGGCCAAAATGGCAATCTTTAAACCCTCATAACTTTACGAAAAATGATCAAAGGTGAAATATCTTTTCAAATTTAGGCTCATAACAACAATACCTTTTGAATGATTTAAAGAAATTCCGTCAAAAATGACTAGTTAAAATGTCGAAATTTGTCTGAAGAAAAAAAAAACCCACCTCGAGCACAAATATTCCGTTACTTTTGTATCGAAAGTCGGAACAATAACGCGTATATTTTGATTAAGCGGCACTTTTTCTATTTCAAAATCTATGAATCTGCAAATGAATAGATCCCGAACTTTTCTGTTCTTCGTTTTTTTTATTCGCTACTTCTGCAGAAGTCGACAGTCTTAATTTGGGGCATTCCGATAATGATGATGTCCAGCAATCTTATATTTGCTGGTTCAAATCGCGCGTGCGCTGTCATTAGCAAGGTCAGCTAATGCAAGTTATTCATGTCTAAATAGGCACTGATTGCTTGCGTTCAAGTCGATAGAGAATTAATTTTCGGATTAGTTCTTCGGGCTAGTTTACTTTTAAAAATGCCCATATCTGACTGCCATTGCCCAGTTTCTAATAAACCTATTGTCTCATCATCACTTTTGGTTCCATCACTTTTGGTTCCAGCGACGGACGAATTCTAAAGTAGATGAAGTTAGAATACCCTGAGCATGCGAGAATTCCGTTTTTGATTTTTTTTTTCGGAAAACTTTTTGGTAAGTTGTCTGTTATATCAAAGAAACACTGAAAAACATTGAAAAAATTGAACCTAAATTATCCATTCTTGGCTTTCCTTTCATTCAGATTTGCGTTGGCGGCCCAGCAAACATTTACTTCAGCTTCAAGTCTATTTTTTTCAATTTCAACCTTACAGGGCCAAACTTTGCACTAAATAGGCGCTCAATTTGGTGTCTGTACAAGTATATATATATCAAGATACAAGTATATAAGATTATTCCAAAAATTGATTAGATTCCACTTTCAAAGTTTTCATGGATTCCCTGCACAAATACGAGTAATGTATAAAATGTCGGCACATTTTGTTTGTCGCGGATTCTGCAACGAGCGAGTATAGCTAGTTTTTCCGGTTTCCACAGTTTTAGTTGTTGTACTGATCTAACCTAGCTCTTGCGAGAAGAATTAAGAGCTATAGCTAAAAATGGTAACTAGCAAATGCAGAATTTAGAAGCAAGGAACTATCCAATGTCAGTGGGTTCCAATAACGAAATCTGGAATAAATGATTAAGAACAATTTTTGATTGTAACCTTTCAGTATTTTGGATCAGTTTCCCATCAAGATCTTTTAAAGATCAAAATTAAGAAACTGAGTATGTATGTGACTTTGTATGTGAAATTAACTAGTTGCGGTATTTAAGTTGAGGGGAAAACGAATGTGACTATTGGATAACACTTCTTGGCGGTATTGGGATGAGATTCAATTGCGGTATTTCAGGTGCTTTTTTAATCTTTGAATTTTGACCTAATAGTGTTGCCTTATCAGTGTATAAGATTATCAAAACAAACCTTTCGGGAATTATTCTCTAAGTTGTTATCTCCTAATTCTGATTGAATTTCGTATTAAGAATCTCGCTTTTATTAAACCAATTTTCTGATAATTTGAAAATTGTATGATAAACTAAAATCTAAAGAACTTTTTTATATTCCGGCATTATAATCCTTGAAGTGGTTCAACACAGTTTGTTTTCATTTTTCGATATTGTTTTCGACCTGTTGTGGAACCCGTCGACAAATCACAAAGTAAAGTTTGGCCGCTTAATGAATTTCTCTTCCGAAAGTATTCAAAGCCGATATGGACCTTGATACAATTGTAATTGTTTATATTTTTTGTAAGCATAATTTAGTGATTTTTGGTATGACGGCTACCAAATTATCCAGGTTGTCTTTTGTCCAATGAGCCAGCGGTTTCTGACTGAACTTCTTCCGTGAGAGCGGAAAGTTTGAGTAGCAGACCTGTGTAAGCCAAAGCTGGGTTCAAGATTCTTTTAAGAAAAGATGCACTCTTTTCGCCTGAGACAATGTCGCTTATCATGCGTGGCTATCATAAAGACTTAGATCCTTTCAACATTGTTTGTTGGCCGAAATGAGGGCGTTGCAAATAGACAACAATAGTTCAAGATAATGGGTGATCAAGTGACACGGACCCTTACAAAACATAACCAGGAAGAGAAGAAAACTGAGCACCTGGAGTTCTGAGACATTTGGCATCTGATAATTGTTCATCCAGGTTGACCATATTTGAAAAGTCTTGGTGTCCTTGGCAAAAGTACGCTAGGCGAGTCGAAAACCAAGTGGTCTTGTCCGGGGATTTTCTCGAGGGGGGGGCGGATTTTCAAACAATTTTCAAAATTTTTGTCGACCTTTTCTTAGGTCGACCGAATTGATTTTTCGAGCTCTCCCTAAGCCTGTTTAGTCCCTATTTTGTTTAAAAATTTTGATAAAAACAGTCCAAAATAGACATTTTTAGGTATTTTTTAAAAAGTTTGACCAAAAAATTGCGTTTTTTTGGCGCGCACTCCCCTCTTAAATTTAGTATATATTGGCGCCGAAGGCGCCTTTAGAAAATTTTAGGGTTGGTCGGCCAAAACTGGATTTTTTAAAAGTACCAAAGGGGGACCCTTTGGGTCGGCAGGGGGTCGAATCCGCCCCCCCCCCCCCCCTAAATCCGCCCCTGGTCTTGTCCACACACGCGTATTTATTTAAACATACGAGCAAAAAACACAGCGCTTATTTGGGTCGCTAGTATTGGTACAAAAAAAATAAATTTCAAGTTGTATTTGGCGCATGGTTAAGAAGAGCTAAAATGAAAATAGAAAACATATTCGACAAAGCAGACAAAAATGTTTTTCGATTCAGATAAATATGAATTAAATGAAAGCACTCAAAACAAGCAAAACAAAGAATTTATAAGGCAATTGTTTTGATAAGGATCATGATTGCACTTTTTACTGTTGACTTACATCTACAGAAATACCAATTGCGTATCAGTTGAACAATTAGATTAGTTTTGTCAACACTTTTCGAGCAGATTGTTTGTTTTAAATCACGTTCAAGTCGACATAGTTGTTTGTAAGAGCTCGCTCAAAAGTGTTTTGAATAAAAACAATTGATGATTGTCGACTTCACTTATGTGAATAAATCACTGCGCGAATCATTATCGGGACGAGGTGAGTTTGAGTCGTTGATTGCTGACATGCAACAGTTAGGAGCCAGAATTGAACTGCTGTTAGCCAGTATGAGATGTTTAAGACAATAGCCCTCTATGCCACTCCTTCTTTTCTCTTCTCTTTTCTCTTTTTCTCTTTCGCTACCCGGTCTTCAAATGTGTGTTGAGGTGTGAGCAGAAGTCGGCTGTGAATGGGACACAGGTGAGGGTGTGTATCCAGTGTGGCACCCACTGGCCCGCCCACTCATCCAGCTGCCCATTTAGGAGTAGGAGGAGGAGGAGTGCATTGAGGGCAGTGTAGAGAGTGAGTGCAATGGAGGAGACACACAACTTCACCCTCCTGTCTCTCCTCTTCACGTGGATGTAGGGCAACAACACCAGACTACACACAAATACAACAACAACAACATCAACAAATGATACAAACAATAACAACAAACAAACATAGCCAACTGACAGTTGGAAAAGAGTGATGTACGCAAAGAAACAGAAACACATACTGAGTGGTTTGTTATAAAAAAATTCTAACTTTACCATTGAAAATTTTTTGATAAAAAACCAATTTGAGAAAGCTGGATCAATAGATAAAACTTTTATTTCGCTGGGAAATCTGATACTTAAATTCAATTTTTGAAAGTAAAAGTCGATCACGTTTTTCGTGATTTTTTTTTATTTTGCTGTTTGTTAGTGGAATTTGCATTCATTTTAACAAAGGAAAGGAACTGAACTTAAAAAAAATCACAAGTCAACTGCGAAAAATGATAACTGAGCGTAAACAAATTTTATAGACTGTTTCCTTCAGAAACAAACAAAAAAAAAGTAAAATTAATCTTAAACAGCATCTTGAAAACATCAACACTCTATTCTGTTGCATGTTGTTTATTAGTTTCTGCTTAATTGAAGGTGAGGGTGAACGGGTGAAAATTGTTTACTAAACACCGATTATCGAAGAGCCAATCAAGGAGTGCTGCTTGAAAATGCAAGAAAAGGTATTAATTTCAAATTGAATGGCAATAGACACTAATTTCAGAGCTCAGTAAAAAAACAATAATGATACCATTTGTTCCTTAAGTCACAATAACGGCACGAAATGGTTTGTTAAGTTAAATTATGATCTATTTTACAACGTAGATTTCTAGAGATTTCTCCTCTAAGTGACTTATCGCACTTCACAGTCACCCCAGATAATCTACTCTGTATACCAGAAAGGCTATTACTAAATGGTTTCGCAGCTTGACCTGTTATTAGCTCTTTTCGGCTTCTCTCTCTCTCTCTCTCTAATTAGTTCAAGAAAGCATGGGCGGTATATGTAAAATTACTATTCAATCTGGATGAACAAAAACAAATCACAAGGCCCGTCCTAAGCTATCTATTTAATTTACTGCTTCTACAAAAAATCCCGTGTCTCGTTCCGTTTAACCGCTGCGTCGGAAAAATCGCTCGTCGATTCTCACCTGGCTAGATTCCAAACTCGCCAATTCGACAATTCAATCAGCCCACGCAACTAATCCAATCCGGTACTAAACTAGGTTTTAACTACTAATTGACTAACTAATCAGTTCATTCCGGAACAGTTTCAATTGCCGCTACTAATAATCTAACCTAGGATCAGCCCAATTCAACCTCTCACTGATTCACTAACTAAGTCACAGAGTCATTTAGCTGGGCATTTCCCTCCAGCCTTCTTTGATTCTGTTCTCTTTCTCTAACTATGAAAACTAATCTTTTGCTCTCTTTGCGTTCTTGTTCTCTAACTTATGAGAACGAATTAAACACTGGCTTATAATTAACTGTTCTGCCTTAGATTAGGTATTACGAAATTTTTCGCTAAGTTTGTCTATTTCAGTTTTGGTTATAATTAGAGTTATGATCGTCCTTGAAAGTCGGGACATCTAACTTGTTAGCCCCTGCAATCAACACCCACACTGAACACTATTCCTAAATGCAATTGTAGGTAACTCTAGCTGGATTGGGCAAATATTAAGTTCAATTTCAGCTCTAATCCAAGTTATGTATAGTTAACCAACTTCTCAAGGACTTCATCTAACTAACACGTTAACGTTTCAGCCTTCTGGAGCTAAAAGACATCCTTTTCAAGCCTCTAACAGTCCCATTTATACTGTTTTAATCCCGACGTTCTAGCTATCCGATCAACGTAGTTGGTCTTAAATGGGTCCTTATGTGCCGAAAAGCTATCCCCGGGGAACTAGTTTAATATCCTACTAATCCGACTATTAAGGTGACTTCATTCCCGTGTCGTACTCCTCTTGTAGCTTATTTCCTCTGGGACTACTTTTTTGGTCTACCTAAGTTGGCATTAATACTCTAACTGTCATAGCTAAGTTCAACACTTTGTTTGCCTAGTTTCACTCTAATTCATTCCACTACTTCAACGTAACTTTAAAATTAAATCCATTTATCTTCTGCTTCCTTTCCCAATAGATAAGTTTACTCTCAATTATAAGTAAGATGATCAACTACCCTTTTCAAGGATTGTGGATGGGAATTATGCCACTTTTCGGTGTTAATACTGAGATTACTATGCGATTTTGAGTATAAAAGCCGAAAGATCTTTTAACAGTCATCTCGGAGTCATCACGGGTCAATGTTCAATATTCGGGGTAAGTTTCCCATGTAGACCCTACCCACCAAGTTTCATCTATATCCCATAATTAATTCCCTACTTATCCCATTTTAAGGTCCAATATCACTTGAACACCGGAACTTAGCAAAGACTCATTAACACCGGAAAAGGTCGCTGGAATGTTTTTCACCAGGGTTCTTCTTTCGGGCTTCGTTTCTTGTGTCTATACTTGCCATAAAATCAATATACCCTTGAATTTTTTTCGCATAAATTGCCTATTTTTGAGGTAAGGGGTCGTTTTCGTAAGTGCTAATAACCTCCGTTCCAAGCACCGAAATCGGTCCAAATTATAATGTAAGATGTAACTCATCTCAAAATTTTGGCTCCCTGCGTTTATTGGTTGCCGAGCAGCGACTTCCGGAAGACGGATTTGGGACTATTTGCTTAGGGCATACGGATTTTACTTCACGTGGGTTTCCTGCTGTAAGCGGGATTAATTCCTTCAAGCTAGAACTATTTCGAGCTTGTCTGATTTTCTACTTATCTCATTTATTAGTCAATCTTAATAGTAGGTGCCCACAAGTAGCCTTACCATATTACACACGGATTGCCAAGGTAATAGACTCTCTAAGTCGATTTCTGAGTTTGCCGAAAATGTATCAAGATCACCGATCCTACAAGTATGGCCTGGATGTCAAGGAATGAATGCGTCACAATGTGTGTCTGTGTTACCTGAGTGCAATTCCGGCTGTGAGGGCGGAGAAGTTCATGAAGTTGTCTAGCCAGGGGAGGAGTCCGAGGAGGAATAGGAAGAGACAGATGAAGAGCAGGGTCATCCAGGCACGCAGGGGGCGCAGCAGGTAGGGGTGCATCTGGTACACTTCCACACAGTAGCTGCCCAGAATGCCAAACAGACAGGGGTAGGGACCCACCTAAGACACGCACACAAATAGACCCATTACTCGCACAGCCACCCAACATCACAATAACCAAATGAATTGTGGAGTATTCCATTCTTTTGATTAGTTAAGACGTCTTTAAAAAATTAGGTCGATGGATCAACTAAATCTGCTTTCCCCCCACTTTTTTAAGAGCAACGCGACAAAAGTATTGCATACCGCCAAAACTATTCTTACAACCAGCGCAAAACTGATCACAAATCAAAATAGGAAAAGTGATTTGCTGTGCTATAGTTGAAAATTCAAAAAAATATATCTCGGAATTACTATTTCTGTTTTTTATCAATTTTTTTCAGGCCATGAGTGAAGAAAAATTAGATAATAAAATTACATAAAAGTGTAGTAAAATTCAGGTGCAGCGATCCAGGAGTTTCTCGAGGGGAGCGGACTTTCAAAAAAAATCGAAATTTTATCAATCAAGGTTCTTTTAGGTCGACTAAATTGATTTTCCGAGCTCTCACAAATTACTATAAAGACCCTATTTTGACCATATTTCTTGGGCCGCATGCGAAACTTTGAAAAAAAAAACAGGCCAAAAAGGGCGTTTTGGGCACTTGATGGAAAATGTTGACCAAAAAAATTCGCACGTGTTTTTGCCTCGCACTCCCCTCAAATTTAGTATATATTGGCGCCAAGGAAAAGTGCCTTTAGAAAAACTCAGATAGGGGCTACCCCCCCCCCCCCCGAAATTGGCTGGTGGTAAATTTACACATGAAGTTCAGACAAAAACGTTTTCGTCGGTTTGAGTTTGTTTCGAGAATTTGAACGCATTTAAACTGTTCTGAGATGTTGTTCGTGAAACTACAGTGATAAGCAGGGAAATTGGTGTAGCATATTTGTGAGCGTGTGTGTTTGTGTGTTACCTGTGCCTGGTATGGGAGTAGAATGGAGGAGACGAGATTGCCAGTGATGCCACTGAGGAAGTAGATGGCGGCTGTTCTGAAGGGACCTGCCAGTATCTCCATGAAGCGCACAAATGTCCAATGCAGGGGCAGGGAGATGAGGAGATGCGCCACCCCCGCATGCACCAGCAGAGAGGTGAACAGTCGGTAGATCTGGTTGGGCGAGGGGGAAGGAGAGGGGGAGGATGTGCCCCCTTCGAATGGGAACAGACCACACACCTCAGACAGACAGGACACCTGCATCGGTGAGTCACAAGTAGTTAGATTGAATAAAGAAAATGAGCAGTTTTTGAAATATTTTTGGCACACTCAGCATTGTCACAATTTCACCACAAAATCTCATAGCCTTCAAACATCGCTTCAACAATGATGCATTATGGAAGAGATACCTTCACAATTCTTCTCTTTTTGAAGACTCCAAAATTAAAGTTAACCTCTTGATTTTGGAACATAATCCTTAAATGAAGTGGATACTCCAGTAAAATATAATTTGTATTAACTAGTAATAATTAGGTTGAAATTATTACACGTTATATATTAGTATAAGGGTGCACAACGAAGTGTGCTGTCCTACTACTACCTGTGAGCAGAGGAATGCCTCCGGGTGGAAGATGCCCCTGACGAAGCCACAGTAGTCTCTGGATGCCATGATGCACTGGCCCAGGGGTCCGAAGCAGCAGGGTCTGGCGGTGATGTGGCACGTCATATGGTAGTCACTGCTGCCTCCACTACTCCGCCGACAGATCTGAAACAGGGTGGGGGGATTATCTAGACCAAAGCTCAAAAATCCAGAGAATCTTAATACATTAGATCTGAGCCAAATTAATGTAACAAAAAACTTAATTCAATAAACTGTATCCTTTCAGTGATGAATTTGAATGAATTAGAGATATCTAAGCTGTCTCTAATGCCATCAATCATCAACACATGGTAACACATTTGCCTAAAAATGAATGAATGTCGTGTCGAGTGGAGAAAGATGTTGTTGTGTCTTACAGGCCAGTCTGTGATGTTGGGTGGCCAGGGGTGACTGACAGGGGAAGGCAGTTCACAGTACCTGGGATCCAGACCACACACTGGACCCCTAAACTCACCCCCATCCCCTCCCCCTTGTGCCGTGGACTGGTTGGAGTACTTGAAGAAGTCCAGAGTGGCTATTCTGTTCACACACTCTTCTTCAGATGACTACAACACAACAAACAAACAAACAATCAGCAAAAACAATTGAAAATCATTAACAATGTATATACAACACTGATAGCAAACTCGGCAAAAGCATTTCTGTTCACAGCAACAGTTTGAAGCGTATGACTGATTTTGAAATTAAAGGGAAGTAGTGGTTGGATCCACATCTGGCTCATCAAATTTGACTTGTTTTTAGATCTTTGCTTGCTATTCAATTTAAGATTCATGATCCGTGATAAGATAAAAGCTCTCCCAGACAAGTAGTAAAAAGAATGTTCTATTGACCATTCTTATCATAATATTCAAGTTCATTTAAAGAGTATTTTTCTTCCCGTGAGTTTTAAATTTTCATTACACTGGAAGCCAAACTGTGCACTGGATAGGCGCACAATTTTGTGTCTGTATTCTCCTGGATTTCAATGACAAACCTTTAAACATGTTCCAAAAAGTCAGTGCATTCCACTTACAAAACTTCCGTGGGTTCCGCGTACAAATACCTGTAACGTAAATTTTGACGGTACATTTGTTGTGCCGCGGATTCCGCAACAAGCGAATATAGCTAGTTGTTCTGGATTCCGCAACTGTAAGCGGATTCCGCAAACTGTAAGTGGATTCAGAATTTTGTTTATTACTGAACTTGCATATGAACAATTAAAAGCTAGAGCTGGATTTCTTATCTATAGCAATGCGGAATTGAAAGGCCAGGAATTAACCATTGACAGCGGAATCCACGAACAAATCTGAAAAAATTTGTTAACTAAATCGGTGGAAGTCACCTTTTAGTATTTTGGAAACACAACACCGAATTAGTTCAATATTTGGAATCCATGGATGAGAGTTCATGGAAATACATCACACAGCATATCGCCAAATTAAAACCGTATTTGGGATTACGTCAATCCAAAATACTGATTTTGTAAGCATAACGCCGAATAAATTCAATACTTGTAGTCATTGGATTGAGAGTGTATGGAAATAAAACACACAGCATATCGCCAATTGAGGTCAGTATTTAGGATTGCGCCAATCCAAAATACTGATTTTGGAAGCTTAACGCCGAATAAATTCATTATTTGTTGTCATTGACTTGAGAGTGTTTGGAAACACAACGCAGAGCATATCGCCGAAGTAGCTTAGTATTAGGGATTACATCAGTATTTGGGATCGAAGTTCAGATCGAAGAAGGCCAGTATTTGGGATCGGTAGACCAGTATTTGGGATCGAAGTTCAGTAGGTCAGTATTTGGGATCGAAGTTGACAGGATTTGAGATCGAAGTTGGGTTGACAGGAATTGAGACCAAAGGTTTGATATTTCAACTGGTAGTTGATGAATCTAGTAATTGAGATGGATTTTTCCGGTGACCAGTAATTAAAAGATATCATTTTAAACACTATACTACACATATACATATATGTAAACGGTATCCGCAATTAAAATGAGGATTCCACTTACAATTTGCGGATTCCACTTACACGTTGCGGGTTCCGCGTACAGTTGCGGAATTCGCAACAGCTCAATTTAATATACAAATGTCTTATTATTTGTTTGTGGATTCCACAAACTGTTCTGGATTCCGCAAAATCGCCTATTTTTGAAGCAATTATGAGCGGAACAGTGTTTCATCTAATTGTTTGTGGAATCCAATACAACGAAGAATATTAAATAAAGGTAGCAAAGTTGCGGGTTCCGCGACAAATCTGATTTTGGCCTGTTGCGGAATCCGCTTACAAGGCACAGTTTGGTCTCGTAATGTTTGACCATAGAAAATTCCCATAGAAAAATTTCCTATTCCTCTGATGCAGTTTCCTCGCGCCTTGATTTTGACGCATTTCAAACTACGCAGGAATCCAGGTTTGTTCTCTGTTATTTCAGAAGCCAGTTCCAGTATTTGTTAAATTTTTTTAAATGTTGTGCTTCCGATGTAAGTGTTTCTTTTTTTTTTAAGAATGTCTAGGGGTATGTGTACACTCTACAAACTACAATTTTAGTGTTAATTTGTCTGTTAAGTTATCGCGTGATTCAAAAAAACTGTGTAAAACACACATGTTTTCAGTAAATCGAATGATCTCACACGACGAAAAAACGGGTACCAAAAAATCGTGTGAAAAATCCAATGTTGCAAAAAACCTACTTGATTCGTAATCATGGGTTTCCACCAAATTGATACTTGAAAATCGAATCTGAAAGGATATTTAGTGCCATTTTGAAGACTTAAAAACGTTAAGCAAGCAAGATTAGCATTAATTTCCTCATGCATTTAAACCTATCACTCAAATTTATACTTTATTATGCATTTAAATTGCTCATAATTTGCATTTATGCATTTAAACCTATCACTCAAATTTATATTTTATTACTTTAGTATACTCAAAATCATTATACGCATTCGCTGTTGCTTCAAAAAAGAGTTAAAAAACTTCAGGTATCAGAAAACAGGGCAGAGGCTTGAGGACTAAATAGTGCACACGCTGCTTTAATTAGTCGCTTTACATATGCAAGATTAAAACTCATCTGCCCCAGCTCGATAGGTCTGAAACGCCCAATATCAGTTTTTCGTGTAAAAGTTACACGATTTATTATGTAAAATGAATATTTTCTGTTCGTATGCTTACCACGACTACTCAAGTAATTTTTAAACGACAAAATTCCGGTTTTCGTGTAAAAAGTACACAATTCATTGTGTAAATCAAACGACACAAATCGTGCAAATTTACACGAAAAATCATGTAAATGGCTACCAAATTGTGTGTCCATTTTTTACCGATAGATCGTGTGAATATACACGATATTTTGTAAGTTTGCACACGACAGAATTTAAGTGTATATTCAAATGGGGTCTAAATAATTGTATAAATCTTAAGTGCACTTAGTTTTCGTTGCTTATCTTTTTGTACATAATGTCGCTATTTAAAGCGTACCCTAGCCATTCAACTTGTTTGTCAGTGAAATTTCAATTTCTGGCAATATAGATAGAATCTCAGTGTCCAATTTTTTAAAGTAGTTTTCTAGAAACGCCATATGGCCTGTTTACATCCATTTGCTCAATTAATAACAAACCATCTGACATCACGTCGGACTTATGATAATTCCTTAGAATTAATTCTTTTTGAAAATCTGCCGGCATCTAGGAAATCATTACCGGTTCTTGGGGCTAGCTTGCCCCAATTTTTATAGTTTTTGGGGCAGATTATTGATGTCTTATGATTATATTCAACAGAGAACTTGATGATTTATGTATTTTCGGAGAGTTTATTTGCCGATAAATGCTCTCATAAATTGCATTATTTAAACCTTCCCATTTTACTGATTAACGGGCATTAGGCGCACAACTGAAATTGTATTACGAGCGAGTTGAGTTGTTCAGCGGATTTTGTGAGCACGCGTTTTGGAATTCCAATGTATCACAATATGGATAGTATACAGTTTTTTTTAAAACCTTCTACGCGATGTTTTTTTTCAACTCCTGATCACTACAGTGGTCTTTCGTTTGTGATGGGGCTCATTAATCATTTCTCTGAACAACAGTCTAGTTGTATTAATAATTGCTATGGTCAGTTTTCGCTTTTTAACCTGTTTCTCTCAGTTTATGCAAATGTAAGGGAATTCGTCTCCACTTCTATTTAATTGGAAAGTCTTTTAAAAAGTGTGACTAGTAACAAGTGTAACAACGCAATTGTAACAAGAGTATAAAAGCATATGAAACAAGGCAGGATGGCCGAGCGGCCGGGAGGCAAGTCTATCACAACGGTCATCCGGATTCAAGTCCCCCTTACGCAGACTTTAAAACATGTAGAACCGAGGGGTTATAGCTTTGTACCTTCCTGCCGCTATAACTGTAAGATTTTCTTGTGGCATAGCCTCGCAATCCAACCGAGATCGCAATTGTGGCTTCCATTACCGGGTTGAAATGCTCGTTTTCATCTTCCTCGTGTTGTGGACCTTGATTCTGTGAAACTTCTTGTTTTTTCAGGTAAACAACCATTTTCAGGTAAACAAACATTTTGAAGTCTAATTTTTTTGCTCACTTGCCAACAAATTGCTATCGACATTTAATGCAATTAAATATCAGATTTAGAAAATGAGCTAAGCTTTTTTTCCAAAATAACGGAGTTGCAAATTGAATTATGTCCGATAATTTTAGTTGAAAAAAAAAAGAAATTGCAACTAGCGTTTTTCGCTCTAATTTATGACTTTATGCGGCTACAAATTTTTTCAACAATTTGATAACTATATTGTTAAATGATTCAACTTCATTCGCCCATATTGAGGAAAAAACGTTCATGGAAGCAGTAATACAAATCTGTCCTCACTCCGAAACGGTAAATCAAGATAGTATCTTTGACGATAAACAATGAGGCTACACTACCTGGAAATAAGCCTAGATATGAATGAGCAGATATGCAAAACGCCAAAAAATGCTGAAAAATAACAGAGAATGTAAGGCGGTTTTGCTATCTTTTCTGGCAAGTGAAAATTAAAAAAAGCTTTAGTAGTAAAAAAAAGGTCTTTTTTTTCACAGGAGCCTTCGCGAATTTTCGGAGTATTTGGAAAATAAAACACTCCTCTGGTTTTGAGTCTACTTCAAGAAGAAAAGATAATCACGACCTATATAATAAACTGAGCTACGATCATCGGCTTTTAATAATAACATTTGGTAATAATAGTATAACTTTTGATTAATATAATAACATGAACAATTTTGCCCTATATTTGCACTGATGATGAGAGCACTCTACCGCTTCACTCTAGAATCTTCAAAAAAATGCCCGAGATATTAGACGTTCAGCCAATAAAACAAATAGAATTCATGGCCCCTCGGGCCTCGACGCAAATGATTGGTGGCGAACTCTGAGATCTTTCCGGACATCATCAAGATTGCTACAGAAGAGCTAACATTTCTGTAACCTTACAACTCCTGTCGACAAATCGCTCTCCATACGAATCCTGAAGTGCGCCTAATTGGCACTGGAGAAATCATATGAAGAATCATTGAAAGATCCATAGTAAATGTGATCAAACCAGACTTGGAACACTTGCAGGAGGAAATACACAGTTATGTCTCGGACAAAATGCCATTATGTCATTCTAGTATGTCATTCACTCACTAAGAGATGACTACTCTAGGAGCGAAATTCGAGGTATTGTTACTTATTGACGCAGAAAATGTGTCCGACAGTCTCAATCGAAAATTAGCTCTAAGAAACATTGAAAACCTGTGTCGCTTTCAAATGCCCTGAGAAATACTTATAAAACTGCATCAAAATTGTACATTAATAAAAAAAACACAATTTTGTCACAAGAAGGTACAATCGAAGGTGATCCAATTGCTATGACCACGTATGGTATCGCATCTATTAATGAAAACATATTAATGAAAAACACCTCGCGCAAAAACCTTGTTCAAAGATGGTACGACGATGATGGCAAGGCTACAGGTAGTATAAAGAAATTGAAACCAATTCTTGATGATTCAAAAGAACCATGTAAAGAAGTGCTACTTGATAGTAAATTCTGATTTTATAATCGAAGCGGAAGAAGTATTCGAAAAAGATACAGGCAAAGTTGTCGATGAGCACTGGTCCTCGGATCCGTTATAGGCAATGATTAGTCTTGCAAGCAATTTTAATGGACGAAATTGCGATGCACGTTAAGCTGCTTAAGAAAATAGCAAAACATGCAAAACCTTCTCCAAGACATTTACAAATCCCTTATCAATGCTGTACAACAGAAAATAAATTTCACTGCTTGGACAACACTTTTCCTTGTTTCAGGAGACTGAGAACCTCTTAGCGAATGAACTCATACAAGCACTCATTAAAACACAATGTATAATTTAAAATTCCGCAGTTTGTTCTCTCTCCCTGTAGGGGATGGAAGTTTGAACCTGACTTTACCAGAAGATCAAACAAACAAACATTCCAGTTCCATTGAAACTTCCGCTCTGATTGGTGAAAGTCAAGAAGTCAGAGACATTGAACAGCAACAGGGTCATATTGCAACCACTACTAGAAAAGAAAAGCAACAAAAGAACAAATCAAAACTAGTCGAAGCAAGAAGTAGTTTATTAATCGAAAGCGAAAAATCTTCTCCGAATTTAGCATCAGAAAAAAAATCCTCCATCCGGCTTAAGATATTACCGCTCAAGCGCTATATTTTCTAATTAACAAAGGGATAGTTCAGAGATTTGCAGAATGCACTAAGACATGAATGGTAACCGAGTAACCTCCCGCAGAAATAAACATGAGGTGAATTTCTACTGTTAATTAATCTTTACATTACCCCCAAAGGGGGACATACTCATAGAAAACAAAATGAGATACCAGATGTTTTTGCAGGTTTACAGAAGAAAGTGGGCTACGACGAAGTTGAGCCGCATCTTCAGCCACTAGGAGGCGAAGCCTTTACTTGCAAATCTGTTAGCATTGGTGAAGAATCAAGATAAGATATTAACGCCAACGCATTAAGGAAACTTTGGTTCAGTAAAACCTACTTTGAAGTGAAGATTTTCAATCCACGTGCCAGACATGCTCATCAAAAATTAAAGAAGCTTACAAACAGAATGAAAACTCCAAGAAGCTGAAATACGAGCAACGAATTCTTAATGCCGAACATGCTAGCTCTAACCCTTCAAATCTTGCCTGTAGAGGAGTTGTAGGACCAGCGTTCTCGCGTGTTATTAAAAGACTAGCTGAAAAAATTAGCCAAAAAGAGACAACGGACAGCTACACAGACGTCATCACTTACATCCGCACAAAAATAAGTTTTGCACTATTATGTAGCTCCTTGCTCTGCATACGCGGATCGCATTCGCTCCAAAAATCCACTCCGCCTGTTGATTATTCGCCAGGTACCATTGCTGAGGAAAGGAGGCTTAATTGCTAAATAAACTTTTAAGGAAACAACTTATAAATTTGTTGTTTAATTGAATAAGTTGATTTATAAATTTTTGTTTTAAGTTGATGCGTTTTTATACTGCTTGGATTTTAACTAACTAGTTTTTCTAATTTTTTCAAACAGAGGCGAAGCCGTGCTTCGCAGACACTTACAAGAACACGACCAAAAAGCAGCTCTGTCAAGTTAAACGAAAAAAAGTAGAAATAAGCTTTCAATAAGCAAAAACTCGGCTACGTGTAGATTTCGAATCTGCTACCTAGAAATCGAAATCAAAGGACTTTGAGTCTTCCGCACTATCCACTCAGCCACGCAAGCTTAGCAACTGACTAACACTAGTCACAATAACATCAGCTACATATGCTAATAAATTGCCTATGATATTCAGCAAAAGTGGAATCAAATACAAATGAATTCAATTTCGCAAGTATTACTTGGGAATATTACAAACTAAAGGCATCAACACAAACTTTAAATGAAACAAATCGCAAGACATAAATCCACATTATGTATAAACTATGCATTTTCAAAAATTGCGAGAACGAGTTTTTAGTTTTCTTAAGTTTGTTGTCGCTAGAATTCATAACGAGAAAAACCAAGGTTGTAACTAATAAGTTTTCTGATGCACGAAGAACAGTTTGGTGAAAGGTCCAAAACTGAAAGATCGAAACAAAGTTCACAAGTTAATCAGACGCTGTTTTAAAATTGATTTATCAATGTTTTCATTTTGCGTATTTTATTACATTGAATACTGCTTTTAAATACGGCAGTTCGTTATTTTTTGCTGACTTGTAATTTCCGATAATTACGATTATTTACGTTAAAAATGCAATGTTGTCAATCAGCCAGCTACCCGAAACCGATCTGCCTCAGAAACGAGCGAGGCAGAAATAAAGTTCTTTGAAACAAATTACTTTTTTCGGTTTATTTGATGAATTAAAAGCGCATCAACTGTGTTAACTTATTACGATTCGAAAGTCAAAAGCACAAGCTATGAAAAAACTGCAAAGATTCACCAAAAAAGGCACGAATATTTGCGACTTAGCTTGGAAAAAAAGAAGGCTTCGCAAATGTAAAAAGGAAAGAAAGAAAGATGGAGAACGATAAAAAAAATAACACCTGAGCTAAAAAGTGGCACCAATATTAGCGACTTAGGTTAAAAAAAAGAAGGTTTCTACTAATACACTCGTTTTGCATGTGTAACAATAGCATGTGATGATGACAATGATAATCATACACAATAAATTGAGGTTCGAACCTCGGATATATTTGGATGATATTTGAATAAGACAGACACTGTACCTGGAAGCAGAAGGTGCTAGCAGAGGAGGAGGAGGAGTGTTGTCTGGTGGATGCTGTGGCTGTCATGAACACACAACAGCCAGTCCTCTTCTCCTTCTCTCTGTCCAACTCCAGACTCAGCCGCACCTCCGCCAGTTCCGTCATGCACGGAGTGTACTTTGCCCCCAGTTTGATCAACTCCATCTAGTAAGTGAACAAGAGAAGCCAGTTGCAGAGCAAGTTAAACATAACAACCGTAATTGCAACCATTCCCAAAAAACTTTAATCGCAAAACAAAAATTACCAGAAAATCATATTAATCATTTTTTGGTTGATCAATTTTTTTTTCAAAAAACTCAGTTCTGTATTTACAAAACTTGTTTCCTTTTTTGTTGGGAAGAGAGTTTAGCAATAATTTGGTAAGTTTCAAAAAAATTTGTTGGCAAAAAACTCAAAATAATGCGTAACAAGGCACGAGATAAATGATATTGAGCTTGAAAATGGGCGAGGGGAAGAATATCAAAAAAAAACAAGATTTGTATTCGAATGTTAATTGAATTTTAAGCCCACAAAACTGCTATCATAAAAGAATTTTAAAAGTTAAAGTGAGTATTTAACTAGAGATTCGCTACGCTAGAAAAATATCAACAAATTGCGTTTAGCTGCTAGATTAGGGCAAAAAAGTCGATAAAATTATAGCGGTTCCCATTTTTCAAGAAATTTTTCTACCGAATTTCGATGCTACATTTCATTAAGATGAAATGTTTTTGTTCACACATTTTTTCGTGGTTCACCGAATTATTACTGCATTTCGTGTGGTACAAGCTCACACAGTGCTGATTTGATAAACAAAAGTTATGAGCACAAAAGTTGCTTGGAATTTAACCAGATAATTTATAATGCAATTCACTTTGCGAAACTCTGATACAAAATCCAACCTTAAGACTCGTCAATTCATTTGGTTCAAGATTGTGGGAAACAAAGCGTCACTTGATGTGAACTAACACAAATTGGCAACGTATTTTCTGCTTAACATCGCAGCAAACAAACGGACCCGTTTTATGGTGCTGTTTATTAACAAAACAAACTGCACCATAAAATTTCTGATAAAATTTCAAGCAAAATTTATGCTCAGAATTTGCGTATTAAATAAACCGACTCTGAGATAACGAAACTCGAAATTTCAATTTTAGTAATTTATTCCAAAATTTCGAACTAGCATTGTAAGAGCTTAATCAGAGCACTCATAGCGTCAGAAAGCCGCATTCAGGTCAGACTTGGTAAAGAATGCTAAAAAGATGAGAATTCATGTTTTTTTCTCGAATGATGATGTTAATTTGGCCAGTTTTATCAGACATAACGTGAGGGCGTTGGAGAAGCCAATATAATAAATCAACGTGAATATTGGGGCGGCTAAAAAGAGAGGAAATTGGAGAAATGGTGTGGATATCTGCGGTTAACATCCAAAAAGACAAGAAACTAGACCACTGTTCTTAAATAAATCAACGCTGATAACTGAAACTTATCACAATCTAATCGTAGTATAATTTCAACACAGAGACGAAGTTGCACTTCGCATACACAAGCAAAAATACGAGCGATAACGCTACTGGGAAAAACTGAATGAAAAAACCTTTGAGTCTACAAAATTTCGTAAGTGAAGCACGCCGATCATGACGCATTAGCAGTACCAGTCAATTTGAAAAAAAAGAAGTTAACCAACTAACATGCCTCAATTTATAGAGCACTCTTATGTAGCAGTAATAACAAGGAAAAAATTAAATGTAATTCAAATAAAATGAAATTCTTTTTTATTTGAGATTTTTTGTAAAAATCATCACCCCACCCGTCATATTAAGTACAGAGGGATAATTTTGGCTCCTAGTAACAAATCAATTATGGCAAATAAGCTTCCTTGAACCAATTTGGAATGATTTCTATGACGGATTAAATCTCCGCTTACGCGTTAATAGCGCGAAATATATCGCGCGTTAATTGTCCCAAATTGGCCAACATTTTTAAACACCCATAACTGTACGAAAATTAATCACGGTGAAATATCGTTCGAAATTTAAGCTCAAGACAACAATACTTTTTGAATGATCTACAAAAAAATCCCGTCAAAAATGGCTAGTTAAGAAGTCGAACTTTGTCTGAAGAAAAAAAACCACCCTGAGCACAATATTTCCGCTACTTTCGTTACGAAAGTCGGAACAATAATAGTCTGTGTTGATATCTTTAGCATTGACTGTACTTAATATTTGCGACTTATAGTATGAAGTATCTTTTTTTCCAATCTAACACAAGCTCTGCGGTTCCATGGATAATAACCGATTATATTGCCATTTTATAGTCAGTATCTATAAAATTACAGAAGTAATCGATTATAATTAATCAAAAATTGATAATCATCATCAAATTTTTTTAATCAATATAATCCTTTATAAACGATTATAATGCACTTTTTGAGAACAATTTATGAATTTTGCAATTTTTTTAAAGGTATCTTATTTCTTGTTTCGTGCAGTTGCTACGTATTACGTTTGATAAATTTCTTACTTTCGATACAATCCCCCACCCCACCCCACCTATCTTATTTAACCCCCCACCCCTGTATACTGGACGTGGACGGGGTAAAAGAATTGGGAGAGGAACAAAAAACTTGGTGAGGGGGTCAAAGTGGAGTGTGTGTGTGTGGGGGGGGGGGGTGTAAACTGTAACTGGGGGTGGGGGGGGGGGGTGGGGTTGAGGTTGGTGGTAAACTTAAATAAACATGGGGTTGGGCGTACGGATAAACGTAGGGGAGTGGTTTATATGCGGGCGTGAGGGGGTAAAAATGGATGGGGGCAAAGTGAGGGGGGGGGGTTAATTTGAGTAGGTTTAGATTGCGAGTAGGAGTAGGCCGTGAGTAACGCAGAAAACTGAATTATTTTGCAATAAATTGAGAAGATTATAATCTGCTATACTCAATACTCAGTTATAATGGATTCTAAATGGATTATAATCCATTCGAATGGATTTTAATGGATTTTGTTTTAAGGGAAATAATCGATTATAATGACAATAAAATCGATTTTGTGGTCTAAATTTGCAACAATAATGGATTATAATGACAACATTTTAGACAATTTTCCATTCTAATCGGTTAAAATCCTGGAACTCCGGTGCAGGAATTGTTGCTTTCATCTCTTACTAGCCAAATTTGTTCCTTGATTGATTTACATCACTCAACAGCTATTTTGAACCATGTTTACAACGTTATTTTCAATCACCCGTTTTATATGTTATGCGCTCGCAAATGGAGTGGGACGAGGCCATGACGTTTTAGCTTGACTGTTTATTACTTTGGTTGACTTTCCATGAGTTTTATTACGCTTTAGCTCGCTTTTGACTTGACTATTAAGATCGAGAATTAGATGTGATAATAGTTTATTTAGATAGAAAATTACGCGGTTTTCCCAACTTTGGTCAAAGTGACCTCCATCAAAGCACAACAAAACGAAAAATGGACACTGGAGTACAACCCTAATTTTCTTTACAGCGTCGTTAATTTACTGTTAGGAAATTAACGACATTAAAAATAGGGACATATTGAAATGTCATGTTTTTCACACAGATTACAGATTTCAGACATTCTGAACTAAACCTAATTTGAACAAGCGAGAAAAAGACAAAAAAGAGAGAAGAGTGTTTTTTGTGAACAGAAAAAACTGTAAAGCCATTGTTTCGCATCTTGTCATTAAAACTGATTGTTTTTTATACATTAGAGAAGGTCATCTACTTTGTGAGCAACCACCAAGATCGTCAGAGCGTTAAGCTTTGTTGCGCTGTTACAAAAACCTTTTCTATATATTTTCTAGCATATACTCCAATTACAATCAACTTATCATCCACAAACATTGTTTCATTCATTCGATTCAGCCATTCAGTGTAGTTGTGTATGTCTGTATGTGTGTACTCACTGGTCTGGGTCCGATCCATACATTGTGTGGCTCCAGAAGTGCCACCTGTTGAGCGTCCACAGTCCTCCTGGCCACCAGTGCACTGCTGCTGCTCATGCCCAGTCCAAATGGACCCACTCCGTGCTGGATGAGTGACGTCACCAGCAGGATGACATGCACAGTGCAGATCCACAGGGTGAAGTAGGGTCTGTGATGATGGATGCCAGTGATCTATCAACCAATCAACCATCTCTTCATTACATCATTACTTCCCCCCACCTACTCCCCTATCCACCCCCCCCCCCCACCTACCTAGTATTGAATGTCCATCCCTATCAAGGAGAGATGGTTAATTGACCAGTAGCACAGAATGTTCCGAACATAAATATTTGACTTAAAAATCAAAAAAAAAAGAAACATTGGAAAATCCAAAAAACTTTTTTTTCTCCCAAATTTCATGTTTTTCTTTTGCAATAATGAGCAAAAGTGGCCAAAATATTGCAGAAAACGCATGAAAAATTAGATGAAAACGCATGAAAAAACGCTCCGAGTAATTTAGTCTGAAAAACGAAAAAACGCGATCCTATCTTCGACGCTCACTTTTTCCAAGTTTTCAACTTATTTGATTTCTCAGACAGAAAACGACACCTATTATTTTCACCTGGTCTCTGACATGTGAATCGAGCCTTCTCATCTTGGGGTTCATGATAACAATAGGGGGCTGATTGCCTCCCCCTCCCCCTCCGACTACGCCAGACGACGCACCCAGCCCCCCACTGCTATCTAATCCAGTCCACAACCCATTGCGACCCCCTCCCCCTGCTCCTGCTCCCATTCTAGAACTGCTGCTTCTCACCCCTCCTGATTGTGCCTTACTGGCTTTTCTCGAGGGTGATTTGTGGTCTGACGCCTGTTTGCAGCCTTTGTTGCGTCTGTGGAATCGGGGACCGGCTGCAGGTCTGCACACAATTGAACTCACAGTCAAAACTGCAATTATTCACTCAAAGGCTCTAATTGGCCATTTAGCGACAGAGAAACAAATTATTAGATACACTTGACCGCTTCGAAGCCCTTAATCAGTTCTTTTGATTTCAGATGTCAACCCAACAATTCCCCTACAACCACGAAAAGATAATAGACAGCAGGGTATTTTAAGATTGTTTTTAAGTTTGATGCTTCAGTTGTTAAGACTCACAAGTGACGCTTGAGGAAGTGAACTCGACTGGTGGGGATGTTGGACCCAGCCGCCGACAACTTCTCCCTCACTTCCTCTTTCCCCTCTTCCTCCCCCTTCTTCACTACTTTGTGGGAAGAATCAACATTTCCAAATGTGAACTTATTTCTTTCTCTCCTTTGTTCACAATTATTCACAAGAGCACCAATCACATTTAAGGAATGCGGTCTGAAA
Organism: Symsagittifera roscoffensis; assembly: GCF_963678635.1. Classification (NCBI taxonomy): domain Eukaryota; kingdom Metazoa; phylum Xenacoelomorpha; order Acoela; family Convolutidae; genus Symsagittifera; species Symsagittifera roscoffensis. The sequence continues at coordinate 300,681 of NW_026971149.1, forward strand.
CGAGACTGAACACTTTTCTCCACATGTAAACTGTTAGTCTGATCATTCTGAGGCGTAGCGCAATCTTCGTCATTTGCTTCATAACTCTGATCAATTGCATCATCGATTTCTTCCATTTCAGCAATCAATTGTTCTTGTTTTTGGTCGATTTCCTGCTCGTCAGAAGAAGATGCTGATGATGACGAAGAGTCTTCTTTGAGGGCTTCCTTCTCCGAGTTGAGAGTGGGCAAAAACAGGGGTCTAGATCGACCGAAGTTCTGAAACAGCCAGTGATTCAAAAACTAAAATGATTTAAATAGTGCTATGAAAAAAAAAAGAAATAATCAAATTATTGATAGTTTGTTTTCAGGCTGTTTTCATCTCAATGAATGCTACAGAAGTATACTTCAACCATTGCATTCCAGGCTGAGATATTTTCATGAGACCCTCTGGTCCTTTTGAGATGTCTCTGCTTGAAACATTGTTTATCTTCCTTGTTTATAAACTGCGATAAATGAAACAAGAAGAACGAAAAAAGGCTGTGGGTATAGATTACTGCCAGGAATGACACGTTCCTTTTTGATTACCAAAAAGAAGACCCAATTATCTATCTGCAACTAAAAGTCAGCAAACAAAACTAGAACTGGATAATTGCAACTAAAAGTTCTATTTGTAGTTCTGACCGATATAAATGGATTAACTATATACCAATTTTAGCTGTAGGCACCATTAATATGTACCAGTATTTCTTTCTAGCTGTACAAGACAATTCTAAATACTCTCTAAGAATCAGTCAGTTTTAGAATTTCGCGTAAAAGAATTGCCGACAGTTAGCTTGATCAAGACCAAAGAGGACCCAAAGAACTGGAAATATCATATGGCGACAGAGATGGTGGCTATTTTCGGCTTATCCATATTTTTTGCTGAAACAGATTGGAACGATTACAAAAAGTAAAGAACAGCTTTCAAATCAACAAAAATTGCAACCAAAACTTTTTAACGTTACCACTAGCCTTTATAGTGCTAGAATGCTATTCATTTTGATTTATGAGTTGTATATATGAAAATATAAAATTGGACTTTAGAAAAAACCATTCCCTCTATTATAAATTTCAAACTTCGCAAGAATATATAAAATTAGGTTTCAATTACAACCAAATTTTAAAAAATTCACTCTTAGAAAACCTTTATAAACCTCGTAACTGTTTCGCTTTCGCAAATGAGACGAACATCTTGACTGCAACCTGGAATTCTCTCTATTTTTGTTATCGACATTTTTTATGGCAGCACCAACTCCCCCTTGTGTTTCAATCTGAGCGTGTTCTGGAGAAAAGGAGGAAGATTGGCTGAAGTTCGAAGGAATCTTACGAGCTAGTATCATAGTTGCCCGCACACAAGAAGCACAGAATCAAAAAGCTCAATTTTTTTTACATCTCCACTTAGAAGGAAAATCCCTCAGCTTCTATTCAAATCTTAATAAAGCTGTGCAAAAGGATCCCGAACAAGCTTTGGATCAATTGCGAAATCGATACGCAGTTCCTGATCGAATCCGAGAATATCACTTTGAATTGCGCAATAGAAATTTCAATTCCGAAACTGATGATGCACTAGCTAACTCAATTGAACATTCTAGCAAGGTTGACTATTTTAGATGACAACGGCGCACGAATAATCGGAGCAGATGAGCGAAACAGGCGAGTAAGAGAGCAATTCATTGGTGGAATGCCCTATAGGAACAGCATAATTATGCTTCGAGAACACGAAAACGTTTATCGTCTATTATTCGCAGAAGAGTTGAAGCTGACAGAATCGAAAATGACCAGAAGATAGATTGTTCAATCCAAGTCATTCAAGCTAATGCCAGCAATCGCAATGAAGACTGCGAAACTTGTGAAGTCTCTGCAGTTTCAACATTTACTGGCTACGCAGAGAGCAGTCAAAGTTTCGACATATATCTAAATGATGGATACAATATCGATCCTGGCCTCCCAGAAAGTGAATAGTTTTACACTGGTGATAAAGACGCAAAAGAACCATCGAATTTGACCACGAGGATTATTTTGATATTGACTACTATCAAGATACTCAGGACAAAATCTCTGGGTCTGATCAGGAAGAACCTGAGACTGTCGAAGATAAATCGGCAAGCTGGACAATTAAAAATCCATTTTTTGCAAATTATGCAAGTCATGATTCCACTTTTCTACTAAGGCTTATCTTTTCTTCAATTAACTATTACGAATGCCTTCGTACTAACTAACCATCTGACAAACAGACGAGGCAATTTTATCAAAAATTTGCAGTTGTGAAAGAATCGACTCAACAGTTTTCAAACAAGACGCAATATGAACAGTCACAAATCTATACTCTACAAAGAAAACTGAGGCGCAAGGACTTTCAATCCGATCCTAATAACACCTAATATGCAGTTTATACTTCGGCAACTCGTATTTAAAACTTCATTGTGAATACTGTAGCTACTGAAGCAATGATAGCTATCAGACGATAACAAAAAATGTTAGCAAAATCAAATAAGATTCCCACAAATTTTGATGCGCTATTGTCAAATTCACGGACAAACTCAAGTGCGACAAACTAACAAAAAACTAATTGTGTTACTGCGGTTTCAGTGGTCAAAAATTACCTTTGCATAGAATGCCCACGACATCAGCCTTTTTCACTGTTTGTATAAGTTCAAAACAAGCTATCTGCGTGTCGCAGTTACAACTATTCCTTAAATTATCGTTGAATTGAATGCTCACTGCCTCGGCTTAACAATGTTACAGACATTTAGTAACCTTTATCGTCCTTAATGATAGCAGATCCTTAGTATGTAAGCACAACTTCAGCGCTAAATTCTCATATTTTCTACCTATTCTCGTGAAATTGATTACCTTTTAAGGTATCAGCCGTTTTCGAACGTCAATTCTTCAATTATATGATGCATTAAGCTTCAAGTAAATCAGAATTCTACAGAAAACAAATAAACAGCTATTAGTACAGCAAAGTTTTTCTGGACTCGAAAATTACTTTTCTCTCAACTATGTTTTTCGATACAGTTTCACGTGAACCAAAATAATAAAGCCAGATTGACAATCAAGCTGACTAACTATCTTTTTTATCAAGTGTTGATATTACAATGATCTTCACTTTGTAAACCAACTTCATCACGATAAATTCCGGGAAAAAAGATCATTACAATACCTCGATCACTTTCTGTATTTTTAATCTTTATGCACCGCTTAGTAATCCTTTCTTACTCACAATTTAGCCGACGCACTTGACCTTAGAAGTCACTTGACTTTCTTCTAGTGCAACTCTCGCAAGCGCGATTGCCGACAAAGGTGGCGCAGAACTTGAACCTTAGCGATGTTATTATTCTTTGCTATGGAGAGCTTTCGAGCAACAAGCTGTTCGTCACAACAGCCCTATGCAAATATCCACTGAGATTTCGCACTATCACCGCTAAGTAGTTGTTTATTCTCCTTTTTCAGTTTGACCCACACTCCGCTGATATCTAAAGTAGGTAAACCACTTAAAATTCAGCAGATGACTCAAAACAAACACACAAAAGACAAAACCCAAACATGACACAAAACTTTAAAATTGAAACAAAGTTCACGATCTCCAATTTATAAAATGTCTCCATTAATTGATTTTTACAATTGCTTCATGTAAAAGTGTTTAAACTGAGATTGACAGATAATCAATCAATGCAACCAGAGTACTACTGGATTCATTTTGTTAAAAATGCAAATTACCTACCATTGAGGCCCTAATAGGGACCCATTGGGACCTCTTACCAACTTTAACACTCCCTCCCAAAAAAAATTTAACTTGCGATAACATGAAAAAATTGGCAAAACAGGTTACCAAGAAGATCTTGATATAATACTTCCTTTATCGACTTTCGTGGTCGCGTCTAGTAGAACTTGACTTACAAAAAATCCAGTTCCAAGCACATTTTACGAAAAAGTTTTAAATTTTCACTTTGTTCGTACACATTTTGACGTTCTAAGCACGATTAGTCATTAACAATTTTTAACCAAGAGTACGCTTCCTTTCCTAGAAACCAAAAACTCATTGTAGCAAGTAGTTTCACCCTCTTTAACCAGTACGAAAACGAAATTAGTCTCCCATCCTGACAAAAAAACTGGCTCCAACAAGTCGCCAGAAAATTGGACAGCGTTCAACCGTGATAGCAAGCTTCTCCCAACATTTCACAATTTTGAAACCTAATTTTGAGAAAAATTGTCAGTAAGAAGTCAAACTGGGCTCTACTAAAACTAAGTTAGAGAAACGAGAAAGCCTCGAATCGAAATTTAAATTAGTAACTTTTGTGCACCACACTCTATTCGATTATTTGAGGACAAAAAATCATCCAACCGACATCTTTCAGGAGGAGGTTTAGGTAGCGTGGCTAAAATCATAATTTTTTGTAAATTTTTAATTGATTCGGCTGGTTTTCCTCTCTTGTTACTGCTGAATCCAAGGTGAATTCCATTAGCATTTTCACTCCCTTTTTCTATCTCATTAATGATTCCCCTTAACAAGCCTTCTGCTAATCTATCTTTCATTACCAATCGCACTACAACAATCACCATTGTGGAAAGCAGCGATAGAACAGGAAGCAGGTAGCGCGGGAATATGTAAAATACAAGAAATGACAGTTGCTATTTCTTCAGAAAAAAAGCCCGCAAGGATAAGAACGACACGTTATTTTTTGATAACCAGCAAATAAAACTAGAACTGGATAATTGCAACTAAGACTCTATTTGTAGTTCTGACCAATAAAAAATGCACCAACTACAAAAAACTTTTAGCTGTAGGCACCACTTTTTTACACCAGTATTTCCTTTTAGCTATAGAAGACAATTCCAAACTCACTCTCTAAGAATCACTCAGTTTTAAAGTTTAGCGGAGAAGGATCGCCAACAGTAAGCTTGATCAAGACTAAGCAGAAACCAAAAAAACTAGAATTATTAAAAATACCTAGCTGTATGTTTTGTTTAACATGCTCATTGTTCAATTGAGATGATTTACAAACAGGTGATTCAAACTTTTCAAGTCTCTTTTAGCATGATTTTGTTTGAAATTCATCCATTTTTTTCCAAATTTAACGGCACAATTGAGATATTTTCGTTCTCTTGCAAGAACTGAGTTTTTCGTATTACAGTTTGCACCGGTCGTAACTGTTTTTGAGTTCTCTGTTTAAAACATCTAGCCAAGTCGTCATTTTAAAAATGTTTTGTAAAATATCTGCAGGATTTTTTTTTTAATTTTAGATATTATTTAAAATATCGTATATGAAAGGACTTCAGTAGACCTATAACTAATACTCTTATTCGTATTATGTAGAAATTACTCTTGAATAAAAGTATTTGCTATGATCTCCCCAGATCATTCTCCAGTTGGCTCATATAGCTTTTGGACTGGGAATGAGCAGCAGCAAGGCACTAAAGTTGACTCATAACCTTGATTCATTCGCGTTTTAACCACTAATTTCTGCTTTGCCTGTTTAAAATTCATTGTTTCTGTTTTATCGAAGTTGTGAGTTTCATCGTTATCTTTCAGCCAATTTTCAGTTTCGTCCATTGATAAGTTTGCTCAAAAATGACCAGACGCTAAAGTAAAAACAGCATTTTGTTCCTCATTGATTAAAGTCTTAGCATTTTGCTGAGTTAAGAGCAAATCGTTCACGAAAAAACGTTTTATCTGACTAAGATATGTGAACAGTGTGCTGCTTCCGAGATAGGATGTCAAGAATTTGGAAATCTAATCACACAACTCAAAAGAATAACATAGTTTTATTTTGAAATTGTGCTTGATCGACTGTGTCGAAGAAATTTCAGATCAAGAAAAGCAAAAAGCTCAACTTGCATCAAGTTGAGTTGCTTCGTGAGTGACATTGGTTGATTTTCGATTTAAGCGTTAACGTATTTAACGTATTATGTGAATTATTGTGTGTAAAATTACTGATTCAGACACCTCGGACACCCCTCGCCCAAATGATAACGGTCCACGGAAAAGGAAATTGCCCGTTAGAACTCGGTAACTAGCGGTTGGAACGGGGCCACAATTTAGTACCTGATGAACCTAGTTGAGGGAAGGTTAAGTTAGGAATCCCAGACCCCTGGACCTTTCCTTCCGGTGTCATGCTCTAAGCAAATAGTCCCAATTCCGACTTCCGGAAGTCGTTTCTCGGCCCACTGAACGCAGGGAGCCGAAACATTGGAATTTGATAGGTAATGACAGGGTATTAGAATTTGGGACAAATCGGACAGGTGGACCGGAAGTTAATAGAATGTGGGAAAAAAACTTTAGGCAATTTACTCAAAATAATAAGCCAGACATATTGACTGTATAGCGGCAATGGACTTTAGATGCGAACGACGGAGAAAGAACCCTGCTGAGTAGAACCCATCCGGCAACTCCTTCCGGTGTTAATAGCCTTTTACCAGGAAAAATGATAATGGACATTAGAAACGGGTGACTTGGGATGTACTCATGGGATATGAAAGAAACTTGTTAGTTAGGTCCCCCATGAACCCTGAGCCTGTCCGAGAAAATTTGACCCTGGGTGACCTTAAGTTGACTAATCCCCAGCGCAATCCCTGGAAAGAGGAATTGTTCACCTTACTAATAATTGGGAGGAAACTTATTTATTCGGAATTGAAGAAGAAGCTGAGTGCGATATAGCTTTTCCATTGCAACCATGTAATAAAATTAATTCGGTTAATATTGCGTTCAGCTAATATTGCGTAATTCGGTTAATATTGCGTCCGGTTAATATTGCGTTCAGCTCAGCTTGGCGAATAATCGGTTAAGAGCAATTCAACTAGACAACAAAAAAGTAGTCCAAGAGAAAACTGGCACCAGAAGGACCACGGCATGAGAATTGAACAAAATGAACGGAGGGAATTTTACTTGGCTCCCCGGAGGTAATTTTCTGGCCTAATTTGATCCCTAACAGATGAGTGAAGTTCTTTTGATAGCTAGAAAGTTGGGATTTGGAAAGAACATCGATCAAAATTTTAGATACTTGACATGAATTAGCTACCCATGAAAAGGGTCTTTCCTTACCCTCGGGAGGTCGGAACGTTAACAGGATAATTGAATAAAGACATTGGGAGTGTCACTGACTAATCAACGCATCGTTTAAATTTTAATTTGAACTCGAGGGCTAAAGTTCGCGGACGTCAGGAATAAGTTGATCAGGATTGTGTTTCCTTGGTCAATTTGTTTCCTTGGTTGACCTTGTCATAAAACATGTGCGGACAAGTGATTTAAGCGGATGTATTGTAATGAACCATCGAATTTGACCACGAGGATTATTTTGATATTGACTACTATCAAGATACTCAGGACAAAATCTCTGGGTCTGATCAGGAAGAACCTGAGACTGTCGAAGATAAATCGGCAAGCTGGACAATTAAAAATCCATTTTTTGCAAATTATGCAAGTCATGATTCCACTTTTCTACTAAGGCTTATCTTTTCTTCAATTAACTATTACGAATGCCTTCGTACTAACTAACCATCTGACAAACAGACGAGGCAATTTTATCAAAAATTTGCAGTTGTGAAAGAATCGACTCAACAGTTTTCAAACAAGACGCAATATGAACAGTCACAAATCTATACTCTACAAAGAAAACTGAGGCGCAAGGACTTTCAATCCGATCCTAATAACACCTAATATGCAGTTTATACTTCGGCAACTCGTATTTAAAACTTCATTGTGAATACCGTAGCTACTGAAGCAATGATAGCTATCAGACGATAACAAAAAATGTTAGCAAAATCAAATAAGATTCCCACAAATTTTGATGCGCTATTGTCAAATTCACGGACAAACTCAAGTGCGACAAACTAACAAAAAACTAATTGTGTTACTGCGGTTTCAGTGGTCAAAAATTACCTTTGCATAGAATGCCCACGACATCAGCCTTTTTCACTGTTTGTATAAGTTCAAAACAAGCTATCTGCGTGTCGCAGTTACAACTATTCCTTAAATTATCGTTGAATTGAATGCTCACTGCCTCGGCTTAACAATGCTACAGACATTTAGTAACCTTTATCGTCCTTAATGATAGCAGATCCTTAGTATGTAAGCACAACTTCAGCGCTAAATTCTCATATTTTCTACCTATTCTTGTGAAATTGATTACCTTTTAAGGTATCAGCCGTTTTCGAACGTCAATTCTTCAATTATATGATGCATTAAGCTTCAAGTAAATCAGAATTCTACAGAAAACAAATAAACAGCTATTAGTACAGCAAAGTTTTTCTGGACTCGAAAATTACTTTTCTCTCAACTATGTTTTTCGATACAGTTTCACGTGAACCAAAATAATAAAGCCAGATTGACAATCAAGCTGACTAACTATCTTTTTTATCAAGTGTTGATATTACAATGATCTTCACTTTGTAAACCAACTTCATCACGATAAATTCCGGGAAAAAAGATCATTACAATACCTCGATCACTTTCTGTATTTTTAATCTTTATGCACCGCTTAGTAATCCTTTCTTACTCACAATTTAGCCGACGCACTTGACCTTAGAAGTCACTTGACTTTCTTCTAGTGCAACTCTCGCAAGCGCGATTGCCGACAAAGGTGGCGCAGAACTTGAACCTTAGCGATGTTATTATTCTTTGCTATGGAGAGCTTTCGAGCAACAAGCTGTTCGTCACAACAGCCCTATGCAAATATCCACTGAGATTTCGCACTATCACCGCTAAGTAGTTGTTTATTCTCCTTTTTCAGTTTGACCCACACTCCGCTGATATCTAAAGTAGGTAAACCACTTAAAATTCAGCAGATGACTCAAAACAAACACACAAAAGACAAAACCCAAACATGACACAAAACTTTAAAATTGAAACAAAGTTCACGATCTCCAATTTATAAAATGTCTCCATTAATTGATTTTTACAATTGCTTCATGTAAAAGTGTTTAAACTGAGATTGACAGATAATCAATCAATGCAACCAGAGTACTACTGGATTCATTTTGTTAAAAATGCAAATTACCTACCATTGAGGCCCTAATAGGGACCCATTGGGACCTCTTACCAACTTTAACACTCCCTCCCAAAAAAAATTTAACTTGCGATAACATGAAAAAATTGGCAAAACAGGTTACCAAGAAGATCTTGATATAATACTTCCTTTATCGACTTTCGTGGTCGCGTCTAGTAGAACTTGACTTACAAAAAATCCAGTTCCAAGCACATTTTACGAAAAAGTTTTAAATTTTCACTTTGTTCGTACACATTTTGACGTTCTAAGCACGATTAGTCATTAACAATTTTTAACCAAGAGTACGCTTCCTTTCCTAGAAACCAAAAACTCATTGTAGCAAGTAGTTTCACCCTCTTTAACCAGTACGAAAACGAAATTAGTCTCCCATCCTGACAAAAAAACTGGCTCCAACAAGTCGCCAGAAAATTGGACAGCGTTCAACCGTGATAGCAAGCTTCTCCCAACATTTCACAATTTTGAAACCTAATTTTGAGAAAAATTGTCAGTAAGAAGTCAAACTGGGCTCTACTAAAACTAAGTTAGAGAAACGAGAAAGCCTCGAATCGAAATTTAAATTAGTAACTTTTGTGCACCACACTCTATTCGATTATTTGAGGACAAAAAATCATCCAACCGACATCTTTCAGGAGGAGGTTTAGGTAGCGTGGCTAAAATCATAATTTTTTGTAAATTTTTAATTGATTCGGCTGGTTTTCCTCTCTTGTTACTGCTGAATCCAAGGTGAATTCCATTAGCATTTTCACTCCCTTTTTCTATCTCATTAATGATTCCCCTTAACAAGCCTTCTGCTAATCTATCTTTCATTACCAATCGCACTACAACAATCACCATTGTGGAAAGCAGCGATAGAACAGGAAGCAGGTAGCGCGGGAATATGTAAAATACAAGAAATGACAGTTGCTATTTCTTCAGAAAAAAAGCCCGCAAGGATAAGAACGACACGTTATTTTTTGATAACCAGCAAATAAAACTAGAACTGGATAATTGCAACTAAGACTCTATTTGTAGTTCTGACCAATAGAAAATGCACCAACTACAAAAAACTTTTAGCTGTAGGCACCACTTTTTTACACCAGTATTTCCTTTGAGCTATAGAAGACAATTCCAAACTCACTCTCTAAGAATCACTCAGTTTTAAAGTTTAGCGGAGAAGGATCGCCAACAGTAAGCTTGATCAAGACTAAGCAGAAACCAAAAAAACTAGAATTATTAAAAATACCTAGCTGTATGTTTTGTTTAACATGCTCATTGTTCAATTGAGATGATTTACAAACAGGTGATTCAAACTTTTCAAGTCTCTTTTAGCATGATTTTGTTTGAAATTCATCCATTTTTTTCCAAATTTAACGGCACAATTGAGATATTTTCGTTCTCTTGCAAGAACTGAGTTTTTCGTATTACAGTTTGCACCGGTCGTAACTGTTTTTGAGTTCTCTGTTTAAAACATCTAGCCAAGTCGTCATTTTAAAAATGTTTTGTAAAATATCTGCAGGATTTTTTTTTTAATTTTAGATATTATTTAAAATATCGTATATGAAAGGACTTCAGTAGACCTATAACTAATACTCTTATTCGTATTATGTAGAAATTACTCTTGAATAAAAGTATTTGCTATGATCTCCCCAGATCATTCTCCAGTTGGCTCATATAGCTTTTGGACTGGGAATGAGCAGCAGCAGCTTCGTGAGTGACATTGGTTGATTTTCGATTTAAGCGTTAACGTATTTAACGTATTATGTGAATTATTGTGTGTAAAATTACTGATTCAGACACCTCGGACACCCCTCGCCCAAATGATAACGGTCCACGGAAAAGGAAATTGCCCGTTAGAACTCGGTAACTAGCGGTTGGAACGGGGCCACAATTTAGTACCTGATGAACCTAGTTGAGGGAAGGTTAAGTTAGGAATCCCAGACCCCTGGACCTTTCCTTCCGGTGTCATGCTCTAAGCAAATAGTCCCAATTCCGACTTCCGGAAGTCGTTTCTCGGCCCACTGAACGCAGGGAGCCGAAACATTGGAATTTGATAGGTAATGACAGGGTATTAGAATTTGGGACAAATCGGACAGGTGGACCGGAAGTTAATAGAATGTGGGAAAAAAACTTTAGGCAATTTACTCAAAATAATAAGCCAGACATATTGACTTTATAGCGGCAATGGACTTTAGATGCGAACGACGGAGAAAGAACCCTGCTGAGTAGAACCCATCCGGCAACTCCTTCCGGTGTTAATAGCCTTTTACCAGGAAAAATGATAATGGACATTAGAAACGGGTGACTTGGGATGTACTCATGGGATATGAAAGAAACTTGTTAGTTAGGTCCCCCATGAACCCTGAGCCTGTCCGAGAAAATTTGACCCTGGGTGACCTTAAGTTGACTAATCCCCAGCGCAATCCCTGGAAAGAGGAATTGTTCACCTTACTAATAATTGGGAGGAAACTTATTTATTCGGAATTGAAGAAGAAGCTGAGTGCGATATAGCTTTTCCATTGCAACCATGTAATAAAATTAATTCGGTTAATATTGCGTTCAGCTAATATTGCGTAATTCGGTTAATATTGCGTCCGGTTAATATTGCGTTCAGCTCAGCTTGGCGAATAATCGGTTAAGAGCAATTCAACTAGACAACAAAAAAGTAGTCCAAGAGAAAACTGGCACCAGAAGGACCACGGCATGAGAATTGAACAAAATGAACGGAGGGAATTTTACTTGGCTCCCCGGAGGTAATTTTCTGGCCTAATTTGATCCCTAACAGATGAGTGAAGTTCTTTTGATAGCTAGAAAGTTGGGATTTGGAAAGAACATCGATCAAAATTTTAGATACTTGACATGAATTAGCTACCCATGAAAAGGGTCTTTCCTTACCCTCGGGAGGTCGGAACGTTAACAGGATAATTGAATAAAGACATTGGGAGTGTCACTGACTAATCAACGCATCGTTTAAATTTTAATTTGAACTCGAGGGCTAAAGTTCGTGGACGTCAGGAATAAGTTGATCAGGATTGTGTTTCCTTGGTCAATTTGTTTCCTTGGTTGACCTTGTCATAAAACATGTGCGGACAAGTGATTTAAGCGGATGTCAGGACTGATAGAGAATGGCGTGACTTAACTACAACTAAGTGTAAAAAATCATAAGGAACTGGAGGGTACAGGAGAGCCTCCATGAACACTTACGCTGAGAGAACGAACGGATGAGTCTCAGTAAGAAAACGATTGAGTAAACCGAGAAGAATAGTTGGTCCGTGGAGAACGCCATTGCTAGATGCGAGGCTAGTTGTGTCGCACAAATGTTAGTTATTTACTTCAGGTGATTTGAACCTGAGTTTAGTACCGGGTTGAATTAGTTCGGTGAGCAAGTTTCGCTGCTGGAGAAGGCGAGTTTGGCATTGCGTCAAGCGAAGATTGAAGATAAGGTTGATGAGGCGGTGACCAAAAGGAACGAAATGCGTGCTTAGTAATAGAAATTCTTAAATAGTAGTTAGTTCATCAAGGGCGTTCAAAATTGCTTTGTTATACTTTCTTTGCAATTCAGAACTTTCTTATTGTGCCCACGATTTGTCGAACTAGCTACAAACGCAAGAGGAGCGCAGATAAGAGCATAAACCGAGGGGAAGTTGCGTAATTCTTTGATCGGCCGATTTAGTCTGCCTAACATAACCCTTTTGGGATTGTGGATAAAATCGTGTCTTAGTGCTCCCGCTACTACACGGTGTAAAGGGGGAATACTTTGCGGCCGTTTAGTAGAGTGAGAGCGTGCTTAGATGAGACTATTCCCAGAGAACTCTATATTGGCGCTCCTGGGCTGGCCTTCTTGATCGAGCGAACAACGATTTTGGATTCGGCAACGACGAGTGTTGAAGGAGGAATTGATCAAAAAACGACAAAAAAATGAATCAGGACTACCTAGCATCAAACGAAGTGTTATTCGAAGCACGAATAGACGACGTGTTTCTGCTGGAAGCTGATTTAGGAAGTCTGGGCAGTTCAAACTGATTCAATTACGTTGATTTCAGAGCAATGCACCCGAGAAAAGACGCGGGAACTAATGTGGTCCAAGAAAAGACGCGGTGCTGTCATTCATTGCTGTGCATTCATGAAGTCGGTGATAGGTGGTAGAACTTGTCCAGTCCAATGTTGATGAGTCTCAGCACGCTGAAACGAAAACCGAAAATCAGAGTGAACTATCAATGGCGCTGTATTCATGCGGGTGGTAATTCGGTGCCCTTGCCGAAAGAGATAGTTTTTCCCTTGGGCGACAGTACTAGATGTGGCAGAGTATGAACCACTCCGTTGACCCCAAGACGCATGAAGGAGAACTTATTGCACTCAGATCCGAAGGGGCGGACGAGTGGCAAGCTTTCGTGTTGGGCAAAGTCTGCGTAGAATTAGCGGAAATCGAGATTGACAAAAAGACAGATTGCAATGTGATATCCGAAGGATTGCGTGAGCTCCTCAGATAGGGGCCACTTGTCCGGAGGTTCAATGAACAGTTGAAAGGCACCTTCACAGGAAAAGAACGAAACAGGTGTACGCGCTTGGATACATCGTAGCGAAAATCAAGATGGGAAAATTCAAGGTTGTGTTCACATTCATCGTTATCGGCGAAAGCGAGCTTGACTCCAGGGTGGTCCTCAGTGCTCATGAACTCAAAGAGTGCTATGGCCTGTTTGTGAGAGAGAATAAATCAATGATCTGCCAAGAGAGTGATGCTATTCAGCCAGTCCCGCTAATGTTCGAGAGGCTACCAATTAAGGTGACAATATCACTCGATGAAGGAACGATTGGCTCGAAAATGAAGACTACGATGCAAAACGATAAAAACGACATTGAACAGAAAACGCCATGTATGAGTATAGTCGACGACCGGACCATGATGTTTGAACCCGAGCTGTCGATGGCCAGTGATTGGAATCGTGACAAAGATGAAGATCGAACGGTTATTAATGGGCTGCTAGAGTCCGGCAACGGATCGTGCGAAGTGATACGGAGCAGCACTTCATTGATGGGTTCGTGGATAGCCTTCTCTTTTAGTCCGTATGGAACTGGAAGAGACAATTTGCGTTCACTTGATTAATATCTGCGCTTCCATGATTCTGAAAACTTTTCCTCCACTTGGAGCTTTCAATGGCAAACTCAAGGAGCGGTGGGACGACCAGTTTAGTGATGCAAGTGTGTTGGGGTTCTGATTGAGACATTTACGGAGCGATCTGATGCTGTGGTGGCGGCGGCAACTGAAAAAGAAGTCGACGTGGTGTTGAGCTCCCAACAACTAGAATAACTACATGGGATGCTCTTCGAACGTCCGAGAGGAGTGCTGAGGACTGGAAGTGATGGGACGGTTGAGATGATCACCGAATCCAGTGATGAACTGATGTAGCACACTTTCGAAGTTTTGTTTGGCGAGAGCGGCTAATTTAAAGTCCCAAGTTTTAGGCATGTAGGGAGAGAAAGACACCTGACGAAGAACTCCGCGGACAGGAAGCTGTTGAAAATAAAACTTCGGAGCAGGGAAAAATGGGCAGTAGAAGAGGGTGTACCATCAAAGAAGAACCCGAATCTCTGAGTTCCACGCCCAGCAAGGGTATGGTGCAAGTCTTAGGAGAGATTGGCAAAAGCACATCCGACTACAGCCTCGGAAGAACCTCGTAGAAAGTTTGTGAACGCTCGATAATTTGTTTCGCACTACAGGTCAGCTAAAATTGGATATTTTTCAAATAGTAAAACCATTCATTGTAGTGCGAAGCTATGAAACAGACGCAGATATAGTCCTGAGTACGACTTGGATGAAAGCTTCCAAGATGAAGAATTACAGATGTTCTTGAATGCCGATCCGAAGTCTGCAGTGCCTTTCGAATGGGAATAAGCTTTTCGACCCCAGAAAATTGATTTTGTTGAGTATCGCCAATTCAGTCTGTAGCTGGGCGAGGTGACAGAGCAAAGAAGCAGATGGACGCTTACAAGGGAGAAGAACCATGTTGCGAGGCAACAACGGACACGGGTAAAAAAGTGGTTGCATCGTCTTCTGTGGAACAAAACGACAATTACTGAAGTCTACGTCGCGCTTCCAAGAAGCGTTATGTTAACGGCAGGCCGGCCAGAGTAGAACTAGATCCAGACATCGATTTGACTTTGATCAGCAACGACGTTTTTCAGTTAATCCAATCAGAAGCTTCCCTGAGGCAGGTCGAAGAAATCATTGAGACAACAACAGGTGTCAGTTCGGTTGTAGTTGGCAAAGCGTCAATTGGTCTTCAACTGGGACAGTTTCGGAGATGAACCGACGTCTTAGTGGTCGATGGACTAGATGTATTTTGGTACAAGCTGAATGCAAGTTTAGTTTTAGTCATGAACCTGGTGCGGAGTGCAACAGTTCATTAGGAGCTAGGACTGCCTACAGCAATCAGGAGAACTAGAGTCTCGCGCACAATCCACTCAGCCATGCAAGCTTAAAGACGGACAGACAATAGTCACGAATGAGGCAGCTACAAATTGCCTGCTAACAAATAGCCAAAACAATTCACCAAAAGTGGCACCAAATACAAATTGACTCAACTTTGCAAGTATTGATTTGGAATATAAAAAGCTGAAAAAATTGGGACATAACTTGCGTTAGAAAATTTTGGAAATCGAAATTTTATGATTGTTATGTTGTTTCAAACAAATCACTCTTTCTGTTCATTTGATGAATTAAAAAATGCATCAACTGTGTTAAATTATTACTATTCGAATGTCAAAGCACATGCCATCAAAAAACTGCTACCTACTGAAATTAATGGACTTTGAGTCTTCCGCACTATCCACTCAACCACGCAAGCTAAACAACCGACAAACACTAGTCACAATAAAAGCAGCTACATAAAGCTTTCAAGGTGCCCCAAAAATGGCACAAATGTTTGCGACTTAGCTTGGGGAAAAAAGGCTTCGCAAGTGTCAAAAGGAAAGAAAGAAAGATAGAGAACGATAAAAAAAATAACGCCTGAGCTACTTGGAGTTCATTTTAGGTAATAAATCATTTTTGAGTACATATGAGCGGAAAAGCATATGTGCATAATAACTGGCAGCAAGACTCCTATCCTTGTAAGTGATCAAGCTGAAAGAAAAACAGAAGTTGATCAATCTTTTGAACTCCTCATATTTATCACCTCTGCCGTCATGGAATAGTTCTGGATGTTAAACTCCTTACATGAAAGAGCTTGAGTACCTGTGAGTCGTTCAACATAGTGCCAGCTGCTGATCCGGTCACATGACTGATTCCCCCTCCACTTCTGTTTATGCTGGAAGAGGGGGAGAAGGAGCTCTGCCTGGTTGTGAACCTGCCAGCAGCGGATGAGTTCAACAGGGCTGCACCGCCTTGTGTGTGTGCGGCAGTTGTTCCGGCTATGACCAGATTGTTCTCCCGACAGTTCCAGTCCAGAGTGTCCTCACTCAACGCATACTTCTCCACTATTCCGGCAGCCACACCAGAAGAGCCACTCTTCAACACACAAACACATTCCAACACAAAGTACAGCAAATAATTCCAGGAAAACTGCATTTGAACAAATTAGCTTCTTCAATTATATAAAACCCTCTGCGTAATTTTATTGTCTGTATTTTGCCACGAAATGATAATCAACGCCTGCATAATCATTGACCGAATACCAAATTAGCTATCTCCGGTAAAGCAAGAAGTCAACAAAGAAGAGCCCCCCTGGACCAAGTTAACATCCCGCGAAGTAGTCTTGGGGGAGGAGGCTAATTTTGTTCTACATGTGAACTTTTAGACAATCAGAATCGAGCTCTTTACTTGCAGCGTTTAGCCAATTTAATCCGAATTAACTGCTGCGATTTGCGAGCTGCTCTTTAGTCATATGTATTGAATTGTTTTTTTTTAAAAAAAGCAAGCTAAAACTCAATCAAAATAAACTTATTCCGCTTTTGTAATTCCCAGTGCTTGCGTGATTTCCACGCTGCTTTGGGATCTTTGAATGACAATAGTAAAAATGGCAAACTATTTAGGAAACTAGAAAAAGCATAAAAATTAGGAAAACGAGAGATGAGAGGCGGAAACGAGGGGTGTGGGGACGATGAAAGGATCCTATTTGCGTATTACAGCTAAAAATTTGCAGAATTCCTATTAATGCGAACAAAACTAAAACTTTTAACTCAGATATGAAACCACAAGATTTTTTTGTTAACAGAGACATGGAGTTAGCAGATTCTAAAACTTTTCGTGTTCTTTTTTTTTTTACAAAACATCAGACATTTGCCCCAAAATTTGAAGATTTCGAAGGGCAATTGACTCAAAATCCACCTATCTTCTCTTTAACTGGAACCTGGCTGAACTCTTACAACAAAATCTTCCAAATTTGCATATGAACTTTTCTAAAATTGCGCTTAAGTTGAACGAGGAAGAGGTATTGGCATCTACGCTTACACTAAGACAAAACATATGATACTAACGAAAAAGAAGATAACAAGATTCAAATCTTATCAGTGCCAAAAAAAAACAGTAATCGCTAGAGACCGAAACATTTATTTTGAGGTTGTTTCAACTTAAATTTCCTGCTAAATTAGGCAAACCGAATAAAACTTGAGGATAATGAGATATATATTAAACGGCTTGCTAGAAAACAAAATGGGCTGCCTCCTAACCCAAGTTACAGACGATAGCAGCACAATGATTGTCTTAATTTTCTGTACGCCGGATTTCTCAACTAAAACTATCAAAAATTCGAAGTCTGATCAGTTTGGTGCTCAAATTGTTTCGAAGTTTCTCGAAAAAAATTCCACTTTCTCTTGAAAAAATATTGCTAGAAAAGGAACAAAATGAAAAACAAAAAATTAGGGAAAAGATAAGATTTTATTAAGGCTTCACAAAACAAAATTGTCAAAAACCTAGTTATCCGTAAAAATCAAGATACTATCAGAATAAATTGACATTCTAGATTATTTCTACAGTTTGTTTGAAGAGAACGCTGAGCGTTTCAAGGATTACTTGAAAAAAGTTGGCGCTATAAAGCAAACCAACCGCAGTAGAAAATCAAGAAGTCATTGAAGTCGTCGAAAAGTTGAACTAAACGAAAGAAAATGAGTTGCGCTAATAACAAAGAAAACTGTTCTGAAGTTGCCAGCTCTGGTAGGAAAATAATTTGACCCAACTCAGACCGAGTACAAACAAAATCACTTTTGACTTAGTTTTTCGAACTGAGCTGCTAAAATGTGTCAATTGGACTCAGTAATTTTAATGCATCCCTCCGCAGTACGACAAGGTGTTCGAGTGGTTAAGTCGTTGAACTGCTGATCAAAAACGTTCTACGTGCTTGGGTTTGCATCCTATCACTGTCGCAAGTTCTTAGAAAAAAAACTTTTTGATCTCTTTCAGGTTCTTCTGGATGAGGAAATTTTTTTTCTGAGTTGTCTTGGTTGTATGAACTATTTTTAGAAGTATTTTAGTAGAGACAACTAATTGACGCATTTTGAAGGAACACAACCGGAATCTGCGTCGAATTTTTAAACGTTTAAATAAATTCGGAGAGTGAACGACCTACTTAAACCAAACATTCTATGAGCGGAGAAAGTAATTCCAAAATTGAAAAGAACGCAGCAGAAAAAAACTTTGATTTTTTAGAAGAGTAAATTCTTCTGGCAACGAGAAAACGCAAGCAAAACAAGCCTGTTTACAAATAGAAACTACTCTGATTCAAAAAGTAACAAAACGTTACATTGAGACAGATTTGAGAACTTTCGGTCGGCGGTCAGTTTTAGCAAAAAAGACTGCTAACTCATTCTTGCTCCCTTGGTAATTGACAGTCATCATGAATTAAT
Source organism: Symsagittifera roscoffensis (assembly GCF_963678635.1). NCBI lineage: Eukaryota > Metazoa > Xenacoelomorpha > Acoela > Convolutidae > Symsagittifera > Symsagittifera roscoffensis. The sequence goes on from NW_026971149.1 coordinate 319,519, forward strand.
TTAAATGAAAAAAAAGGTGTGCTGATAACAAAGAAAACCGTTCCGAAGTTGCCAGATCTAGTGGGAAACTAATTCGGCTTAATTCAGACCGGGTACATTAAAATCTTTGTTGAGGTAGTTCTTCAAACTGAACTAATGAAATGTTCCAAATAGAATAAGTTTTCTATAGACACAGCTCCTCCGTACGGAAGAATGGCCGAATGATCAAGGCATTGGGCTACTAATCCAATACGTTCTACGTGCGCGGGTTTGGATCCCATAACTGTCGAAAGGTTCTAGCGAAACAAACTGAAAGTTTGATCTCTTTCAAGGTAAAGCTTCTGATTGAAAGAAATTTATGTGAAGTTTTCTGATTGTAAGCACTTATTTAGAAGTATCAACTTTCGTAGAGACAATTAATTGACACTCTTTTTGACGGAACAGAACTAAAATCTGCGTAGAATGTTTGTTTGAGAAACTCTATTCGAATGGTGAACGACGTACGTAAACCAAACTTTCTATGAGCGGATGATGGATCCCAAGATTTCAAATGAACCGAGCAGAAAAATAAGATATGAAATCTGTATTGAAGAGCAAAATCTTCGGAAGACGAGAAGACGCAAACAAGACAAGCCTGTTTACAAATAAAAACTTCTCCGATACAAAAAGTAACAAAAACGTTCTTTGAGATAAGTGTTAAGAATTTTTGGTCAAAGACCAGTTCAAGTACAAGAGACTTCTAGCCCATCCTTGTTCCCATGGGAATTGACAGTTATCATGAATATAACAAATTGAAAAAAAAATCGGGTGAGCTAATAATCAAGAAAACTGTTCTGAATTTGCCAGCTCTACTAGTAAACTAATTCGACACAACTCAGATCGGGTACAAAAAAATTACTGTTGACTTAGTTTTTCAAACTGAACTGCGGAGATGTTCCATTCGGAATAGTTTATAAACAGAACCACTCCTCAACACGACAGGACAGCCCAGCGGTTAAGGCGTTGGACTTCTATACTTATTTGTTTTGCGTGCGTGGGTTCGAATCCCAACCCCGTCGCAATTTCTTGGCAAAACAACTTGAAGTTTTGATCAATTTCAGGTACTTTCCGAAGAACAAAAAAACTCTATCTGAGTTTTTTTTTGCTTTTACGAAGTTTTCAAAGTACCAGCCTTAGTAGAGATAACTAATTGACGCAATTTTGACGGAACACATCCAAAACCTGCGACAAATACTGTAGCGTTTGATCCAATTCAGAAAAGCGCTTACTAAAGCTTAAACTTCAAGGTTACGCTTCTGGATGAACAAAAACGTTTATGTGGATTTTTCTGACTGTATGAAACCGTTTGGGGTATCAGCTTTTGTATCGACAATTAATTGACACATTTTGATATAGAAGAGCAAAATCTTCCGAAGATGAGAGAACGCAAACAAAAAACCTGGTTACAAATAGAAACTTCTCTGATTCGATGAAAAACAAAAACATTACCCTGAGACAGATTTGAGAACTTTTGCTCGGCTACTTATGGACAAATAAAAAAGGTTTTGTGAACTTTTTTTTGTAAGTATAAAAAATTTAGAAGTATCAGCTTTAGTAGAGAGAACTAAAGGACGCACTTTTTACGGAACATATCCGAAATCTGCGTCAGATGCTTGAGCGTTTCAATCATTTCAGAAAGTGAACTACTTGCAAAAACCGAACGTTCCTTGTGCGGAGGAATGACAATTGAAAGTTTTAAGAGAATAGCAAAAAAATGAGTTTTTGACTCAAACTTAGAAGTGCTACAGCTTCTGAAGATCAAAAACTCGGGAAAAACCTATGTACATTAAAATTTCCCTGATTCGAAAAGAAACAAAAACTTTACATCGAGGCAAGATTTGTGAATCTTTGTTCGCCGGCCAACTTTAGCTCAAAGACTGCTAACACAATCTTGCTCCCATGGAAATTGACTATCATCATGAATTATTATAAAATGATTTAAAAAAGGTCGCCAAAAAACAGAAAACTAAGCAGAAAACTGTTCTAAAGTTACCAGCCCAAGTAGGAAACTGATTCGAGAAAACTCAGACAGGGTAGAAATGAAATGACTGTTGACTTAAATTTTTAAACTGAACTATTGAAAGTTTTCAATTAGAATAAGCTTATCTAAGCACAAAAACTCCATACGACAGGGTGGCCGAGTTGTTAAGGCGTTAGACTGCTAATCCAATACGTTATACGTGCGTGGGTTCGAAAACCATCCCTGTCGGAAGTTATAGGCAAAATTATTGAAGTTTTGATCTCTTTCAGGTACTTATGGACGAATAAAAAAGTTTTATGCGAACTTTTTTCTGAGTATGAAAAAATAAGAAGTTCAGATTTAGCAGAGACAACTAATTGACTCACGTTTTGGGGAATATATCCAAAATCTGCGCCAATTGCTTGAGCGTTTAAATCATTTCGGAAAGTGAGTTATTTGCTAAAACCAAGTGTTCCATGGGCGGAGGAATGAAAACCAAATAATTTAATAGAACAGCAAAAAATGAGATTTTCACCTTAATTTAGAAGTGCAACATCTTCTGAAGATCAAAACGCGGAAAAAAACCTATTTACTTTAAAACTTCCCTGATTCGAAAAGAAACAAAAACGTTACATCGAGACAAGATTTGTGAAATTTTGTTCGACGGCCAATTTTAGCTCGAAAGAGTGCTAACCCATTCTTGCTCCCATGGAAACTGACTATCATCATGAATTAAAACTAAATGATAAAAAATTGCACTCAAAATAGAATAAGTGCACTCAAAATAGAAAACTGCCCAGAAAACTGTTCTGAAGTTACCAGCCCAAAAAGTGATTCGAGAAAACTCAGAGAGGGTAGAAATGAAATGACTGTTGACTTGAATTTTTAAACTGAACTACAGAAAAGTTTCATTTAGAATAAGCTTATCTAAGCACAAATCCTCCATACGACGGGGTGGCCGAGTGGTTGAGGGGTTGCACTACTAATCCAATACGTTCTACGTGCGTGGGTTCGATTCCAATCCCTGTCGGAAGTTATCGGCAACACTCTTGAAGTTTTGATCTCTTTGAGGTACTTATGGACGAATAAAAAAGTTTTTGTGAACTTTTTTTTTAAGTATAAAAAATTTAGAAGTATCAGCTTTAGTAGAGAGAACTAAATGACGCACTTTTTAAGGAACATTTCCGAAATCTGCGTCAATTGCTTGAGCGTTTAAAACATTTCGAAAAGTGAACTACTTGCTAAAACCAAACGTTCCATGGGCGTAGGAAGGACACCCAAATATTTTAAGAGAACAGCAAAAAAATGAGTTTTTGACCTAAATTTAGCAGTGCAACAGCTGCTGAAGATCAAAAACGCGGAAAAAACCTATTTACATTAAAACTTCCCTGATTCGAAAAGAAACAAAAACGTTACATCGAGACAAGATTTTTGAAAATTTGTTCGACGGCCAATTTTATTTCAAAAGGCTGCTAACCCATTCTTGTTCCCAGGGAAATTAACTATCATCATAAATTATTATAAAAGGATTTAAAAAAGGTCGCCAAAAACAGAAAACTACCCAGAAAACTGTTCTGAAGTTATCAGCCCAAGTAGGAAGCTGATTCGAGAAAACTCAGACAGGGTAAAAATAAAATGAGTGTTGACTTAAATTTTTAAACTGAACTGCTGAAAGGTTTCAACTAGATTAAGCTTATCTAAGCACACTTCCTCCCTAGGACAGCGTGGCCGAGTGGTTAAGGGGTTCGACTGCTAAGGCAAAACCTTCTACGTGCGTGGGTTCGAAACCCATACCTGTCGGAAGTTCGAGTCAAAACTCTTGAAGTTTTGATCTCTTTCAGGTACTTATGAACAAATAAAAAAGTTTTATGTGAGATTTTTTGTAAGTATAAAAATTTGGAAGTATCAGCTTTAGTACAGACAACTAATTGACACACTTTTTACGGAAAAAATCCAAGATTTGCGTCAGATGCTTGAGCGTTTCAATCATTTCAGAAAGTGAATTACTTGCAAAAACCGAACGTTCCATGGGCGGAGGAACGACACTTGAAACTTTTAAGAGAACAGCGAAAAAATGAGCTTTTGACTTACATTTAGAAGTGCTACAGCTTCTGAAAAGCAAAATTGTGAATCTTTGTTCGCCGGCAAATTCTAGCTCAAAAGACTGCTAACCCAATCTTCCTCCCATGGAAATTGAATATCATCATGAATTAAAATTAAATGATAAAAAAAGTGCTCCAAAAAATAGAAAACTGTTCTGAAGTTACCAGCCTAAGTAGAAAACTAATTCGAGAAAACTCAGACAGGGTAAAAATAAAATGAGTGTTGACTTAAATTTCCAAATTGATCTGCTGAAAGGTTTCAATTAGAATAAGCTTAACTAAGCACTGATTCTCGCTACGACAGGGTGGCCGAGTGGTTGAGGGGTTGGATTACTAATCCAATACGTTCTGTGCGTGGGTTCGAATCCAATCCCTGTCGGAAGTTATCGGCAACACTCTTGAAGTTTTGATCTCTTTCAGGTACTTATGGACTAAAAATGTTTTTGTGAACTTTTTTATAAGTATGAAAATTTTAGAAGTTCAGCTTTAGTAGCGACAACTAATTGACGCACTTTTTACTGAACATATCTAAATTCTGCGTCAATTGCTTGTGCGTTTAAATCATTTCGAAAAGTGAACTACTTGCTAAAACAAACGTTCCATGGGCGGCGGAGGAAGGACACCCAAATATTCTAGGAGCAGTAAAAAATGAGTTTTTGACCTATATTTAGAAGTGCAACAGCTGCTGAAGATCAAAAAACGCGGAAAAAACCTATTTACATTAAAACTTCCCTGATTCGAAAAGAAACAAAAATGTTACATCGAGACAAAATTTTTTTTGAAAATTTGTTCGGCGGCCATTTTTAGCCCTAAAGGCTGCTAACCCATGCTTGTTCCCATGGAAATTGACTATCATCATGAATTATTATAAAATGATTTTAAAAAGGTCGCCAAAAAACAGAAAACTACCCAGAAAACTGTTCTGAAGTTACCAGCCCAAGTAGGAAACTAATTCGAGAAAATTCAGACAGGGTAAAAATAAAATGACTGTTGACTCAAATTTCCAAATTGAACTGCTGGAAGGTTTCAATTAGAATAAGTTTATCTAAGGACAAATCCTCGCTACGTCAGAGTGGCCGAGTGGTTAAGGCGTTGGACTGCTAATCCAATAAGTTCTACGTGCGTGGGTTCGAAACCCATCCCCGTCGGAAGTCAGAGACAACATTCGTGAAGTTTTGATCGCTTCCAGGTACATATGGACGAAAGAAAATGTTTTTGTGAACTTTTTTGTAAGTATGAAAAAATTAGAACTTCAGCTTTAGTAGCGACAACTAATTGACGCACTTTTTAAGGAACAGATCAAAAATCTGCGTCAATTGAGCGTTTATATCATTTCAGAAAGTGAGTTAATTGCTAAAACCAAACATTCCTTGGGCGGAGGAATGAAAACCAAATAATTTAAGAGAACAGCAAAAAAATGAGTTTTTGGCCTTTTTGAAGTGCAACAGCTTCTGAAGATCAAAAAACGCGGGAAAAAACCTATTTGCATTAAAACTTCCCTGATTTGAAAACAAGCAAAAACGTTGCATCGAGACAAGATTTTTGAAAGTTTGTTCGACGGCCAATTTTAGCCCAAAAGGCTGCTAACCCATTCTTGCTCCCACGGAAATTGACTATCATCATGAGATATTATATAATGATTTAAAAAAAGCTCCAAAAAATAGAAAACTACCCAGAAAACTGTTCTGAAGTTACCAGGTTAAGTAGAAAACTAATTCGAGAAAACTCAGACAGGGTAAAAAAAACTGAGTGTTGACTTAAATTTTCAAATTGATCTGCTGAAAGGTTTCAATTAGAATAAGTTTATCTAAGGACAAATCCTCGATACGTCAGAGTGGCCGAGTGGTTAAGGCGTTGGACTGCTAATCCAATACGTTCTACAAGCGTGTGTTCGATTCCAATCCCTGTCGGAAGTTATCGGCAGCACTCTTGAAGTTTTGATCTCTTTCAGGTACTTATGGACTAAAAATGTTTTTGTGAACTTTTTTTATAAGTATGAAAATTTTAGAAGTTCAGCTTTAGTAGCGACAACTAATTGACGCACTTTTTACGGAACATATCTAAACTCTGCGTCAATTGCTTGAGCGTTTAAATCATTTCGAAAATTGAACAACTTGCTAAAACAAACGTTCCATGGGCGGAGGAAGGACACCCAAATATTCTAGGAGCATCAAAAAATGAGTTTTTGACCTATATTTAGAAGTGCAACAGCTGCTGAAGATCAAAAAACGCGGAAAAAACCTATTTACATTAAGACTTCCCTGATTCGAAAAGAAACAAAAACGTTACAACGAGACAAGATTTTTGAAAATTTGTTCGACGGCCAATTTTAGCCCAAAAGGCTGCTAACCCATGCTTGTTCCCATGGAAATTGACTATCATCATGAATTATTATAAAATGAATTAAAAAAGGCCGCCAAAAACAGAAAACTACCCAGAAAACTGTTCTGAAGTTACCAGCCCAAGTAGGAAACTAATTCGAGAAAACTCAGACAGGGTAAAAATAAAATGACTGTTGACATAAATTTCCAAATTGAATTGCTGGAAGGTTTCAATTAGAATAAGTTTATCTACGGACAAATCCTCGATACGTCAGAGTGGCCGAGTGGTTAAGGCGTTGGACTGCTAATCCAATACGTTCTACGTGCGTCGGTTCGAATCCCATCCCTGCCGGAAGTCAGAGACAACATTCTTGAAGTTTTGATCTCTTTCAGGTACTTATGGACGAATAAAAATGTTTTTGTGAACTTTTTTGTAAGTATGAAAACTTTAGAAGTTCAGCTTTAGTAACGAAAAGTAATTGAAGCACTTTTTAGGCAACATATCCAAAATCTGCGTGAATTGCTTGAGCAATTAAACCATTTCAGAAAGTGAATTATTTGCTAAAACCAAACGTTCCATGGGCGGAGGAATGAAAACCAAATAATTTAAGAGAGCAGCAAAAAAATGAATTTTTGACCTAAATTTAGAAGTGCAACAGCTTCTGAAGATCAAAAACTCGGGAAAAAACCTATGTACATTAAAACTTCCCTGATTCGGAAAGAAACAAAAAATTTTCATCGAGGCAAGATTTGTGAATCTTTGTTCGCCGGCCAACTTTAGCTCAAAAGACTGCTAACCCAATCTTGCTCCCATGGAAATTGACTATTATCACGAATTAAAATTAAACGATGAAAAAAATGCGCTAAAAATAGAAAACTAACAGAAAACTGTTCCGAAGTTACCAGCCCAAGTAGAAACTAATTCGAGAAAACTCAGACAGTGTAGAAATGAAATGACAGTTGACTTAATTTTTTAAACTGAACTGCTGAAACGTTTCAATTAGAATAAGCTTATCTAAGCACACTTCCTCCCTAGGACAGGGTGGCCGAGTGGTTGAGGGGTTGCACTACTAATCCAATACGTTCTCTGTGCGTGGGTTCGAATCCAATCCCTGTCGGAAGTTATCGGCAACACTCTCGAAGTTTTGATCTCTTTCAGGTACTTATGGACGAATAAAAAAGTTTTTGTGAACTTTTTTTGTAAGTATAAAAAATTTAGAAGTATCAGCTTTAGTAGAGAGAACTAAATGACGCACTTTTTAAGGAACATTTCCGAAATCTGCGTCAATTGCTTGAGCGTTTAAAACATTTCGAAAAGTGAACTACTTGCTAAAACCAAACGTTCCATGGGCGGAGGAAGGACACCCAAATATTTTAAGAGAGCAGCAAAAAAATGAGTTTTTGATCTAAATTTAGAAGTGCAAAAGCTTCTGAAGATCAAAAAACGCGGAAAAAATTTATTTACATTAAAACTTCTCTGATTCGAAAAGAAACAAAAACGTTACATCGAGGCAAGATTTGTGAATCTTTGTTCGCCGGCAAATTTTAGCTCAAAAGACTGCTAACCCAATGTTCCTCCCATGGAAATTGACTATCATAATAAATTAAAGTTAAATGAAAAAAGTGCGCTAAAAATAGAAAACTACCCAGAAAACTGTTCTATAGTTACCAGCCCAAGTAGGAAACTAATTCGAGAAAATTCAGACAGGGTAGAAATGAAATACGTTCTACGTGCGTGGGTTCGAATCCCATCCCTGTCGTAAGTTAGAGGCAAAACTTTTGAAGTTTTGATCTCTTTCAGGTACTTATGGACGAATAAAAAGTTTTATGTGAACTTTTTTGTAAGTATGAAAAATTTAGAAGTTCAGCTTTAGTAGCGACAACTAATTGACGCACTTTTTAGGGAACATATCCAAAATCTGCGTCAATTGCTTGAGCGTTTAAATCATTTCAGAAAGTGAATTATTTGCTAAAACCAAACGTTCCAAGGGCGGAGGAAAGAAAACCAAATAATTTAAGATAACAGCAAAAAAATAAGTTTTCGACCTAAATTTAGAAGTGCAACAGCTTCTGAAGATCGAAAAACGTAGGAAAAAATCTATTTAGATTAAAACTTCCCTGATTCGATAAGAAACAAAAATGTTACATCGAGACAAGATTTGTGAAATTTTGTTCGACGGCCAATTTTAGCTCAAAAGCGTGCTAACCCATTCTTGCTCCCATGGAAACTGATTATCATCATGAATTCAAAAAAATGATTAAAAGAAGTAAGCCAAAAAAACTACCCAGAAAACTGTTCTGAAGTTACCAGCCCAAGTGGGAACCTAATTCGAGAAAACTCAGAGAGGGTAAAATGAAATGAGTGTTGACTTAAATTTTCAAATTGATCTGCTGAAAGGTTTCAATTAGAATAAGTTTAACTAAGCACTGATTCTCGCTACGACAGGGTGGCCGAGTGGTTGAGGGTTTGGACAACTAATCCAATACGTTCTCTGTGCGTGGGTTCGAATCCAATCCCTGTCGGAAGTTATAGTCAAAATTCTTGAAGTTTAGATCTTTTTCAGGTATTTATGAACGAATAAAAAGATTTTACGTGAATTTTTTTGTAAGTATGAAAAATTTAGAAGTTCAGCTTTAGTAGCGACAACTAATTGACGCACTTTTGAGGGAACATATCCAAAGTCTGCGTCAATTGAACGTTTATATCATTTCAGAAAGTGAGTTATTTGCTAAAACCAAACATTCCTTGGGCGGAGGAGTGAAAACCAAATAATTTAAGAGAACAGCAAAAAATTGAGTTTTTAGCCTTTTTGAAGTGCAGCAGCCTCTGAAGATCAAAAAACGCGGGAAAAAACCTATTTGCATTAAAACTTCCCTGATTTGAAAAGAAGCAAAAACGTTGCATCGAGACAAGATTTTTGAAATTTTGTTCGACGGCCAATTTTAGCCGAAAAGGCTGCTAACCCATTCTTGCTCCCATTGAAATTGACTATCATCATGAAATTATTATAAAATGATTTAAACAAGTGCTCCAAAAATTAGAAAACTACCCAGAAAACTGTTCTGAAGTTACCAGCCTAAGTAGAAAACTAATTGTGCCATTCTGCCAGACTGGCACAGCACAACCTTCCGGCGACGTAAAAAAGAACGACTAAAGGCCTTATTGACGAAAAAGTATTGCGAAGGAGGGTAGGAATATTCTAGAATTTTTATTTTTAAAATTTCGATCAGAAGAAGAATATTTCTCAGAAATACGAAAAACGGCCATTTTGACTGGAAAAGACGAAAAAAAGAGAACGACGACAAAAATCGCCGAAAACAGTCGCACGAGAGGCGAGAAATACGAAGCCTCTTATCGTGGCAACAACACACGATAAGAACCTTAGCTGTGAATATTAGTGGAGAAGGAGGCTTCAGTGGGGGAAGAAATATACCACGGAACCCTCCCGGGACGCAAATTGGAAGAGATAAGGGCGTTATCTCAGGAATATTACGGGAGCGGAGGCTTGGTCCCCCAGAGACTGTTCTATGTGAAGGGACTGTATAAACTGACTGTATAGCTACTAGAATGTCATAGATCTCTTAATTAACACCGTTATTGTTTGATATTTCAGAATATGAGTAGCTAGAAAGAGGAAAGGGTCAATCCATCTCCAATGGATTTAATATAGAACTGTCACACAAAAACATATTAAACTAGGTTATTCGAGCCGTGATTTTAATGACAATCATTTAGTCTGAGGATCCGAGACTCAGCTATGTGGTTCTGTTCGCATGTAATCGAAAGCTGATCAAAAGTAGTTTGACTGATGGCCTAAAAATGGTAACTTTTTACTTTGCCCTAGACAGACCAGAAAATCAACTGGCAAGATCGAGACGGTGAAAAACGAGTAAGATTAAGGTAACTGACGCCTGCCAGTCGTCAATAGGTACTTTTTCTACGCTCCGTCGCTGTGTAGCATTTGGGCGAATGTTACATAGACGTTTTTATGGCGCTCCTGGGTGGGCCTGTCAAAGGCATGAAACCATCATGATCAGCAAGCGTTTCAGCGACGAACCCTCCGCTCCGGGCGTATGCCCGAGTTAGAGGCCTTAATGGCCGTAATTGTACTAGGGGGAAGGTGCGTACCCTCCGTCTGTTACTATTTAGCTTTTTAACTTAGTTAACACCGAAAATTCTGGGGGCCGGAGGGTTAGGTGGGAAGTCATGAGCCCGCTTGTCCCAAGGTCCCGGGACCAAAAACAATTAAAGAGAAAGCGTAAAACCAAACAAAAATAGTGTATAACCAAGAAAAAGCCAAAAATAAATTTATTTGAAAACAAAAAAGTACAAAAAACAGTAAAAAATCCAAAAAAGACCAAAAACAGTAAAAAACAAAAAGTGACAGTTTATATGTTATTTCCGGACGAGATGTGATCTGACCTTCCTATTTGTTGTTGTTTCAGATTGATTTATATCGTTTCTGATAGAAAGGTTGTGTGTTTTGGTGAAGGGTTGGATACCCTCCCTCGAGTGTAATTTGAGTGTTTAAGCACGTTAATGGTGATTTTGCCGGTGACCGGAGGGTAGAGTGGCAAGCTGACCGACGTGTTCCACACTCAACAGGGACATCAGGGACAACATCTGCAACGACTGTTGGGTATCGTTGAAGCATTTTTAGTATCGTTCAGGTACTATTTCATTAAAACTTAAGTGGTGGAGGGCACGATTGGCGCGGTCCGATTGTACCCTCCATCGATTACAAATTTCCGAGTTAAGGGTCTTAATTCGGGTATTTTGGTGCAAAGGAGGGTATAGTACTATTCATTAACGACTATTAATAGATTATTATCCTTATTATATATTACTTATCTACTATTTAGACCCAAGAAACACCCAAATTTTGTCGAAAATTATCGATTTTCGACTAAACTGTAGACCCCCAAATTTTCGGATATCCGAGCTTTTCCGAACAGCAAAAAGCTTTTGTATAGGGAGTAGCTACGTAGTTCGATCCCCTTCACTTAAGAAACCGCGTGAGGAAAGACTCAGTAGAAGTTAGAAAAAATGAAAACTTTTCGATCAAAATTTTGATAATTTTCTGAATTTTGTCAATCTGTTTTGGGGATCGAGTTTTTGAGTTTTTAGAGTTAGAGCAATAAATTTTTTTGCGTTAGGAGCGTGCTAGCATAACGTGCTCGGTTACTAGAGAAATTTTTGGGTAACCCTCCGAGTAGCTCCGTGGAGAAGGAAGGAAAGGAAGGAAAAGGAAGGAATCGGAGGTTTGGAAAAGGAAGGAATCGGAGGGTCCAAATTTGATAGTTATTGGCCGAAATTTTGTTTCTAAACTAATTTTGGTGCGGTTTTTTGCATCATTCCAGTGCCGTACAGGGCTACTACGCTCATTTCGATTACTTTTAGGCACTTTCGACCGGAATTGCGGAAAAAGTCTTTCAGAACCTATATAGGTGGTGAAAAAGGGCCATTTTGACGAACGCGTTTTTGGCGATTTCTCAAAGACTAGTCATCCGATCGGGATAATTTGGGTACCATAAGTCGACATTTTTGACCACGTTTCCGAATCGCAACCGTTTTTGGGTTGATTATTTCGGAAAAGAAAAATTTTACAGAATTTGTTGGTTCGGAGGGTCCAAATCACGAGGAACCCTCCGAGCGGCATAAATTTTAATAAAATCACCTTTTATCCTACTGGGAAGGTTGACCGAGTCAGCCAACCTAGTTTTAAGCCAGGTAGACCGCTTTCAGAGGCTTTACTTCGGTGACATAACCCTTTTTCTTGATTTTTGGGGAACCCTCAGAAGTAACCCTCCGGAGTCAGCTAAACCCCTTAGCAACCCTCCTTAGTGGAAAATTTCCACGAGATCACCCAAAGAAGTTAAAACAGCCCCCCATAAAGTTTTTAGCTTGTTTTGACGCTTTTTGAAGCTAGTGGAAGAACCTTCTAAGTGAGATCAAAAAATTTGAAAATTTTGGAGGTACCCTCCGAAGTAACCCTCCGGAGCATATTAAGCATCTTATTGACCCTCCTTAGTAAAGTTAGGGGGACCCTCCGAAGTAACTTGGGTGATTAGGGTACCCTCCGAAGTAACCCTCCGAGGTAGGCTAGGTGTCTTAACAACCCTCCGAAATAACCAACCGGAGTGTCTTAAACCTTCTAACGATCTTCCTTGTTAGAAACTTGAGTAAACCTTCTGTGGCAATTTGGGAAACGGAAAATATCCATTTAATTAGGATCATATTAGGATATTAGGCGTGCTTATCAGGATCATAGGAACCCATTTTGACCCGGAAATTCGTGATCAACTTTGGATTCTAGATTGGGTGTATCAGAAGTACCCGAACAAAGAAAAATTTTTTTTGACTGTGATTTTGGTTGCGTGGTTGCCTTGAGCTACTTTATAGGAAAGTTCGGGCAATCCGGGAACAAATAAAGAAAGACCTCGGTGAGTGTTTTAAGCAAATACACATTCACTTGAGAAGAAAAGTTGTTCCCTACTCTCGTGCACTTGGAGCAGTCCGGGTGTGGGAGAGCTTTTTCATAGACTTTACAAATTTTCGATCAGAGGTTGCCTTGAGCTACTTAGTAGGACAGCTCGGTCAATCGCAGGACACCTAAAAGAAGACCTCGGTGGGTGTATTAGGCAAATACACACCCACTTGAGAAGACTGTGTCCTGGGCTTCGTTCTTTCGGATCGTTCCGATTGAGGGAGGTCTTTTTCTTTAAGACTAAGTTTTATTTATATATTTCTGAATCATCACTGCTTTTTACCAAAGATTGTTTAATTTTAACAAAGCAGCAATTTGATAGGAGTGTGGCCGTAAATTGATACTGACGAAAGGTCGCTGTCACCTATAGGATATTCTCATCTGATTATCGATTGTGTTTTGTGTGTTGATTATATCTTGTGAAAAATTTGTGATACTGTTATACTATACAACAGGGTTGAGTTAGCATTAGACCAATACTGAGTAGACCCTGTGTGTAACTTTAGCTGAGTCACTAGTTTTGTCGTTAAGAAATCTACGGGACATTTTGATACTAACGGAATCGAGTGGGCAGCATTGAGTAATTTAACTAGATCCTGTTTGTGGTACGTTTGCATTGCCATCGAAATACGAATATTTTCATTTTGTTAAAAAGTATGCAGCGTAGGGACTCACTAGGATCGACTACTAAGATTCCCAGGCTAAGCAAGGGAAGCACGCGGAAATTTAAAACTAGGCGTAGCCAAACCTCGTTTAGCAGCGCTTCCGACGCGTTTGCTGAAGACGAATCGACTAAAGGTCAACCTGATCTTTCAGTGACCGAAATGAAACTAAGGAGCGAGAAAAACCTCGATGGCAATCAGGGGCGGAGCGCCGAGGTCGAGCCCGCGTGCAAAACGCTAGTGGATTCCTTTGACGAAGGGGAGCGAACGCTCCTTCGATCCGACTTTGAGCCAGACGAGGACCTCGAACGGGAGGAGGTCGCGAGGACAGAGGAGACCTCGGAGCGTCCCGAGGTCGAGCCTCGGGAGGAAGTGCTGTACAGGGGAATGTCCAAGTCGGAGACTAAGAGCAATAAGTGGAGAAGAGAACCTTCACATCCGACAAGTACACACTCATCTTTGGCCAAGCAGAGCAACAACGCGATGATGTCGAGTATGAGTCCGAGTGAAGAGCAAACGGTCTCGAAGGCAAAGAAAAGTTGGAAGTCTTTGTACGATGAGCGCATGGCGTCACTACAGGCCGAAGGTCTGTCCTCTAGTTACGACCAACCGGAGATAACCCATCCGGATGTGAACTTCACACCGTGCCCGAGGAATGACATGAGCAGGAAGGAGTCCTCTACCTCGCCGACCAGGCCTATGTCAGATGGGATAACGATGGGAGCGTCATCAACGTTCAACAGATTGGTGACGTCGATGCACAAGCAAAAAGGCGGTGCGTCATCAAGCACCAGGCTACAGCCGCAGTTGACCTCGTCTTCTCTGGGGCTAACCCCGCCATTGGGGGCAACTGGTGACATAAGTGACATGTTCGCTGGCGTAATGAATGGCCTGGATGAATTGAGACGGGACATGACCAAGAGGATAGATCAAGTTGACGAGAGAGCTCACCATGGTCGAGAGAATTTGAGAGATGAACTAACGCACGTAAAGTCGCAGGCGAGGTTTGATCAGGCTCAATTGATTCGTAACACCGATCAATGCCTGGCTGAGAGCCTGGCACAGGCAAACAAAGAGTCAGAGGAAAGAGAGGCTAGGATGAAAAGAGAGCATGAGCGATTATTGAATGATCATGATAATACCTACGCCCATACGATGACTAGCCTGGAAAAGAGGTTAGATGCCAAATCTGACTTAATGATGCGGAAGCTCGACGCGATCTTGAATGGGAACAATTGGGGGGAGCGTTCCAACCCAAGGGAGCGCTCACGCCATGTGAATGATGGAGATGGTACGGGCAGCAACGCCAGGGCCCAAAGCTCGAGAACGAACTACGAACCTAGGAACAAGGAGCGGCCAAGGGCAGCCCCGTCGAGGCCTGGCTGGACGAACCCAGTCCCGCCTGAGGCAGACGCAACCCCGCCTGAGGCAGACGCAACTCTATCTATCCTCTTCGGAAACAAGATTGCCAACTGTGCCACAAGTCAGTTCTGAGGCAGACGCAACTCTATCTATCCTCTTCGGAAACAAGATTGCCAACTGTGCCACAAGTCAGTTCAGTATCGGATCTGACTACAGTCGCATAGGACACAACGATGTATGACTTCGGCTTTTTCAGTGTCCTCCTTGGCCTCTCCCCTCTCTCGGTTGACTTCGAGAGTTTGGTGATGAACGTTTCGAGAGATCTGTTCAGAGGCTCGAACATCGAGGCATACATCGTTGCACTACGCTCATTTGAGTGCAGTACCCGCTCATTGGAGGGTACTGCACTAAATTGTGTAATGGCAAAAAGAGCCAATGAAAGGGACAGCGCTCGTAAGATATTCGACATCCTGCTGAATCGTTTCGGCTCCGGAGTACAAGGACACCAGGCTATGGTGAAGTTCGAGAAGAGGCGTCAAAGAGTTGACGAATCCATAGACAAATTTTTGGACGACTTTGAATTGCTTAGGAGAAGAAGCAACCCCGATGAGAGAATATCCGAGCGAAACTTGGCGATTGCTTCGAAATTCATGGACGGAGTAAAAAGTGAGGAGTTGAAGACGATGCTAGCCACACACTTCACCCTGTCTTTTGACCAGGTACCCACGCCCGATGACTTGCGTATGAAGTCACGCGAGTATTTACTCATAAAACCGAGGGCACAGAACCGTTACAGCAATTATGGTAACTATAGCGGGACAAACACTGGTGCGAACTCCAGTTGGTACAAACCTCGCGATGACATGGATAAGAGGAGATCGTGTGCGAATTGTGGTTCGATGGACCATCACGTCTCCGCGTGTTCTGCGTACAAGCAAAACATGAAAGCAATAGGCTACTTTCTCGATGACGTTGACGCGACCGACGAGGATCACGAAGAGTACGTCAGAGGGCTCATCATGAAATATGGGCCGAGGTGTTTCTTCTGCAATTTGCAGGGACATTTCAAGTCGGATTGCAATCAGTTTTGGGATGCAGTGGCGGACGCGAAACATCCCTGTCACGAAGAGGCGCTTTCGGGTGTAAAAGCCAGTCGAGCACGCCTGATGAACGAGGCCGAGTCTCGGAGAAAGGAGACGACACCTAGCACCTTTACCACTAAGAAGGTAAAAACACTACCTGAGGAGGTGGTAGCCTCGAACCTGGAGGCAGAATCGGCTAGCTCACTCAAGGTGGATTACGGTCTGGCGGCAAGGACGGCGTTGCAGAATGTCAAACAAGACCTAGCCACGAAAGAAGTAGAGCAATGGGTGAGGTCGGAGCTGGAGAACACAGATCTTCGGGAAAGTCTTAATACTCTGGGTAAAACGACGAAAGTAGAAGACAAAGAGGAACCCAGGAAACAGGGACTGAAACTGAACGTTATATCTGGGAAACTTTCGGCATGACGAAGGAGGGGACGAAAATAATGTCCATTATCTCAGTCGCAGGGCACCAGGTGGTTAAGAACTTGAGTGAACCATCCGAGATCACACTAGTCCACCTGGACATCTATGCCGACTACCTGAGAGAGAAAGATCCCAAACTGGACTCCAGGGCGGTGCGAGCGCTTCTCACAACAGGAGGTCCGAGGCTGATGAAAGTGGATGGACATTTTATCAATGTCCACGGCCCTTACCCGATTCTAATTAATGTGGATGGCATCAATATCTACACAAAGGCTCACGTAACTGATGCGAATGATCAGATTGGTCGGATATACATTGGTCAAGAGGAGCTGAAGGTTAGACGAATCGGACACAACGCGATGCTCGAACAAGATGCCGTGCACATAGGTTGCGAGGCTGATCTGGCTGCACACGTGCTGGACGTGCAAGGCAGACAACTATCAGTAAAAGGACTGCTAGACACAGGAGCAGTGGTTAGTGTCATGCCAGTCAAATCTTGGACCGACATGGGTTTCGAGAGGTCGGACCTTATACCGACAAACATTAGGTTGGCAGCTGCCAATCAGGGAGCCATCTATGTGACCGGACGAACCCCGATCATTTCACTGCAGCTCGGAGGAAGACATCTTTGGATGAGCTTCCTAGTAGTGGAGAATTTGGACGAATCCGATCAGTTCATCCTATGAAGGGATTTCGTACGCAACATTGACGTCACGATCGATCTAAACGACGGGTTGATTAGGATCAAGGATCCTGAGAGAAAGTATGAAAAGATACCCCTTAATAAGATCTTAATTAACCAGGCCAAGGTGCCGATTTTTCTGGATCGAAAAGTTAGATTGAAACCAAACCAAGCCGTAGTAGCGACGTTTAGGATGAGGAACTTGAATGAACTCAGCAATAACAGACATGTGTGTCTGGTACCAAACCCAAACAGTAAAAGCTCGGCTATTTTAGGAAGAAGCTTCTCACTCACTCAGAGCGGACTGTGTGTGAGTGTGTTATTGAACACAGAAGCAACAACAGTGACAATACAGAGGGGAAAGAAGCTTGGCTATGCTTTGCCTCTGAACACAGACTTTCAGAGTGTGGAAAACTTGAAAAAGTTTGATGTAACTAAATGTCCATTGCATGCGAACCAAGAATGTATAATGAAGAGAATAAATGAATTGAAATCTTCTAGGAAATTGTTTTCAATGAAGTCGGAAACAGACGATGGGCTGTCTAGTTGTTCCAACTTTCCTGAGAGGCCGACAGAAAAAGAGTTAGCAGCGAATAAACCAATCCTGCCTGATATAGAACATTTGAAAGGTAAAATATCGGACAACGAATTAGATTCGCTCAGTGCGGTTGTAAGTCGGAACGCAGACGTTTTTTCGAGACATAAGGCCGACATAGGTTGCTGTAATTTTTAAGAACACGAGATTGAGATAGATGAGGGCTCGGTACCTCATAGAGAAGGGGCGAGAAGAATGACCCCTCACAAGTCAGAAGCGTGTAGGAAGGAAATCGAGATGTTAATGGAGTACGACATGATCGAGCCGTCGAAGTCCCCATGGGCTTGTGGCGTGGTCATGGCGAAAAAGAAAGGGGGACAACTCAGATTTTGCTGTGATTTTCGTTACCTGAACGCAGTGACTATAAAGGACGCATACCCGATTCCCCGCATCGATGAGAGCCTATCCAAGCTGGGAGACGCAAAGTTCTTCACGACGTTGGACTTGGGCTCCGCGTTCTGGCAAGTGCCACTCCGAAAGCAGGACCGAGAAAAAACAGGCTTTGCGTGCGAGCTGGGATTGTTCCAGTGGAAGAGGATGCCGTTCGGACTGTGCAATGCGACGGCCACATTCCAGCGACTGATGGCCCAGGCACTCACGAGCGTCACCAAGAAATACGGGAATCTCATCATGTGTTATGTCGACGATGTCGTGATTGCAACACCAACCTTAGAAGACCACATAGAGAGGTTGGATGAGGTGTTTTCTTGCATGAAGCAGGCGGGTCTGAAATGTAAACCCTCCAGTGTGAAATCCTCAGGGATTCCATAAAGTATCTGGGCCGCCTGGTGGACAAACATGGAATGAGACCAGATCCTGAAGCGGTTGAAGCAGTGCTGACTTGGAAGGCACCCAAAACAGATACACAGTTGATGAGTTTTTTTGGGATTTGCTAATTATTATCGAGAATTCATCAAGGGGTATGCTGACAAGATATACCCCATGCAGCGGTTGATGAGAAACAAGGGCAAGAAGTTCACTTGGACTGATGAGGCACAAATTTCATTTGAGAACATCAAACGTGAACTTTGCGAGGCACCGGTCCTCGGCATGCCAACAGAGAAGAGGATGTTTGTGCTGGACACGGATGCATCAGTGGTCGCGATATCGGGCATACTTCGACAGGAGCAGGAGTGGAACGGGAGAACAGTTCTTCGTCCGATAGCTTACGGGAGTAAAGTCCTGAGTGATTCTGAGATGAAGTACGGCGCACCAAAAGCGGAGATGTTTGCGGTGATCACTTTCGTGGAAAAATACAGGGCCTACTTGGGGAGTGCTCCCTTCAAGTTACGTATGGATAATCGTGCCCTTGCCTGGCTGAAAACCTATTCGATGGACCAAAGTTATATTGGTTGTTGGATCGTGCGCCTGGATGGATACCACACGATCATAGAGCACCGTACCCGTGACAAGCACCAGAACGCAGATAGCCTCAGTAAAAAGACAGAATTTTATGAGCGCCTCGAAGAGAAGCAGACTAACCAGTCAGAAATCAAAGACTGGTTTTCATTTCTGGACAAGGAAACCTACGACAAACTGCCACTTACTAGGTGGTTAGACAAGTCAGGGCATCCTATACCCGGACACCCCGACCTTCCAGTGGAAACGGCAGCGGAGATAAAGCTTTTAGCCAGAGGTGAACCCGTTCCGTTGGATCTGCTAGTCCGATCCAATTTGGTACAACAAGAACTTACCAGGCTGGGTATAAACAGCATTGCTCTACTGAACAGGACGGTGAACGTGGCGCCGGATGTCATGGGAAAGCTCCGTGACTTGTTGGACAGGGAGGTGGATAGGCATGATCGTGAGTGGATGGAGACCATGCAGCGGTTGACGGTCACCGAGAGAATAGATAAGAGGCCAGTGTCTATTCGCAGCGGAGGCGTTGAACGGGATTGCAGGTCGATAGTCAATCAGCTGGTGAGCTCGATGCCAAAGGAGGTCTTATTGAGAACTTCGTTCACCGAACATGGCACACTGAATCAGACCCAATCCACTGAGGAAGTCAGGATCAAGTCGGAATCTAGCTTCGCCAGGAGAGTGCATTTCACGGATGCAAAAGAAGAATGAGCCGAGCCCAGATTGTTCGTCCGGGGACGAGACAATGTCCGGGGAGTCCGATACCTTCGAGCCAATCAAAGACGACTTGTCTGATGACACCTTTGAGCCCGTGCAGGACGACTTGTCCGGGGAGAGGTTGACGAGACCACCTAGGGGCAGAATTTTGTCCGGGGACTCGGGTTCAAAGCGACCAATGGACAGAGTTTTGTCCGGGGAGTCCAGAAACATCTCAGACAACTTGGAATATGATGTTGGGGAATCAGTCAACTCAAGTGTTGACTCGAGGCCCCAGTCCTGGGACAACATGTCTGAAACAACTTCCAATTCCGATAAGTCAGAGTTCGCAATCCACTCCTTATTGGTAGACTGGAAGCAGCGCGGGCTGGACCGAGAAATGCACCAGGATCCAGACAGGGACAGATACACCTCAGACGAGGAGGGCACAGTGGTAGATAACGCCGCAGACGAGCTCGAGCTGATAGCAGTTTCGAAACGCCCAACCAGATTGCTGCCACATGGTACGGTCGTCCGTACCAATCTGGAACCATCTGTACAGAAGGCGACGCCTTTGAAAAAGATACGGTATGTCAAGTTGATGGACGATGCTCATGCTCCGTAGATAATGAGCGGGCAAATGAACGTGGTAAAGACGTATTTGAAAGCCAGGTACAGGCTGTCGGATCTCCTAAGAGCTCAACGAAATGACAGAATGACGAGCAGTCTGAAGAGGTGGATCGAGAATGGTGCACCTAACAAAGGGGACTTGGAAGAAGACAGCTATAAAATCTTAAAGCAATTCTACCTAAAGAGGAAAGACTTGTTGTACCTGAACAAGGATGGGATTGTAGCCTGTAGGCGTAAAGAGGAGGACAAGGTCCTTTATAAGTACAATTCAATAGTGTTACCACAGTTGTACCAGACCGAATTGCTCTTCCGCTCACATGATCAGATGGGTCATCAAGGCGTGGACAAGGTGTACAACAGGATACAGAAACGATTCGAATGGCCGGGATTGAAGAAGGCTTGTGAGAAGTGGATAGCCGCATGCCTGTCTTGTCAACAGGCAAAGGATCCCAGGAAACTAAGGTTCCCTCTGCAGTCAATAGAGTCGTCGGGTTTCAACGAAGTGGTGCAAATTGATCATCAGAAAATCTGCATGACAGCAACGGGCTATAACCAGGTGCTAGTAATGATCGACCATTTTACGAAGTATGCGGAGGCAGCACCCTGCATGACAGCATCGGCGGAAGAAACATGCGATCACTTGATAAACGTGTGGATAGCGAGGCATGGCTGCCCCATCACGTTCCAATCGGACAATGGCAAAGCATTCGTAGGTGATCTCACGAAAGAGTTAATGAAAAGGTCGCAGGTAGCGCAGGCCTACTCGACCACTTATCACCCGCAAACGAATGGCCTAGTTGAGAGTCTATTGCTCACGCTATATGGATGACTGGGACAAGCACTTGCCACAAGTGATGGGTGCTTACAACAGCACGGAGCATTCCACCACGGGAATAAGTCCGCATATGATGCTAACGGGTCACGAAAAAGCCTCCCGTTGACGTTTTTCTACCCTGAATATGAGGGGAAGAGGACAGCACCGCAAACGTACGTGCGGGATGTCATTAGAAGACAACAGGACCTCAATGACTTATGCAGGAGGAACACGCAACAGGCGCAAATTAGACAAAAAAGGAGGTTGGATAAAAGCACAGCCGATGCGAAAGCCTACTCAGTTGGCGACTACGTCTGGGTGTTCCAGGAAGTGGTTCCACCAAAAGGAACCAAGAAATTATTAAAGAAATGGCGTGGTCCATTTCAGATAACAGAGGTGCACCAAGGAGGTCGTTTTCATCGACTGAGCACTGGAAGAGCGGCTCATTACGAAAATATCAAACCACACAATGCCTCGTCAGAGGACTGGTGCATCCCAGCGGACATGCAAGAGGGCGACTATTTGATAGTGGACCCTGCTTGTGAAGTGAATGAAAGAGGTACTCGCGACAAAAACGACGGGAACGAGGTGGTGGACGATTGCAACCTGCCACTGGATCTGGAGTTGACTGAGCGAGTAGAGGTGGACGATGAAACTCTACCTTATGCCGAAGAAGACTGGGACTGCCCGGAACAAATTGAAATTGACAAAGGAATACAGCCTGATTTTCCTCTCACCATGGAAACACGCCAGAGCAAAAGAGGGAAAAACAAAGAGGAATACAATCCGTATGGCGAGGATTTCGTCGTAGACAGGATAGTTGTAAGTGATGTCATGGACTCGCTAGTGGGACTGGATGAAGTGGCGGTGCTAGAAGAAATCGACTTGGTCAATGATATGGATCAGGATTGGATCGATGATCGATCAGAACCGGAGGTGGAGTTCGAACCAGAAGCGGAACAGGCTCATGAGCAAGAACTAACGAACTTGCGCGTGCTCGAATGGCTCCATGATCTGCCGACAGATCCAAAAGAAACGATCCTGACGATTCAGGACGTCGATAATGACGGCATCAAATACATCAGTCATGACAATACCGAGTCCAACTGGGTCGCACCAGATGGTCCTCTACATGTTCCACAAACCAACCTCGATCTCCTAGACTTTGGGCGATCGACGGGGACGTCGATGGATATTTTTGTCCGGGGAGTGGGGGTAGGACTCACCCACACCGAAAATCTCATAATAAAAAAATTGAAATCGGCAAGAGAAACCGGAGAACTGGAAACGGCAGGCGAAAATGCCAAAAAACCACCATTCGGACGAATTTTTGAATCTTACTTTGATCTACCGAACCATTATTCAAGCAACATCGTTATAACGGACAGCGATTTCATACTTACGGAACGCACATGTGCCATAGCGATAACGGCGGATGTAAGCTTCAAAACAGCACTAGCAGCTGACTTTAAGAGAGAGTACAAGAATATCGAGTTTTTATGGAAACAGAGGCCTGGTGTAGGAGGAATGATAGCGTTGCCCCCTGTCGCATCACAGATACCAGGGAAATATTTGTGTTTTTTGGTTACGAAGGCTACTGATAGGCAACACGTAAATCCAGAGAGCTTGGTATTGGCCTTGACTCGACTTAGGGATTTCCTGGTTGAGAGAAGTGTGACCTGTCTCTCGTTACCAGTTTATGATCCCAATAGAGGAAAGCTACACCCAAGAGAGTTGTACGCCCTTGTGCATAAGATATTTTCAGAAACTGACATAGAAGTTTACTTACATAAAAAATAGTATCTGAGTATATGCTAGGAAATGCATTCAGCGGTAAGTGGTTTTTATCAAGTTGACTTGATAGAGATTAGGATTAAGTTTTAGATTAGGATTAAGTTTTAGATTAGGATTAGGTTTCATAATTGTAAGTGATAGTGTAGATATGTGATGTTTATGTGTTATGTTATTGTTATGATATGTTTTATGTTTTGTGTCATAAAGGACCTGGAGTACTCCAGGTCATCAAGGTGACAGCGCTCATTTGTGCTACCCTGACGCAGATACAGGTGGACGATCCACCCTGGTGCTAGAATTTTAAATCAGAGATGAAAAAGAGAATTCCAATGAAAAGTTTTAAAGAGTTGAATGATGTTTAATCCAAAAATGATGGTTTTAAGTCGCGAATTGTTTTTTAGATCTTTAATTGATCGGAAATTGTTTACTGAATAAACTGAATCAGACGGAACAGAAAGAAATTACACGACACGACAACAAGAATCAACACGATAAGAAATGGGTGACACGAACGAACTCATGGAATTCCTCTCAACGAGTCTAGGAGCGACTCTAGACGAGATCTATCAGCGGCTGATCGATTGTGATTTTACACGAGAAGACCCGGGGCTGGCGATGTTTGTGGTCGCGCTCCTTAATGCACTAGGACGAGAGGGTCGAGGGAATCGTCCTACAGAAGTCGTGTTGATGTTGGCCTTCGGTGAGTCCGGGACCACCGAGAGAGGTCGAAACCGACTGATGAGATGGCGGCGTGGAGAAATGTCTGGCCACGACTTGGCTCGTGAGCCAGGACTAGGCGAACAGAGGGACCACCGGCTAGGTGAGATTCCCTTACCCGTCCAACCTGCGCAGCCACTCATCGGAGCGAAGAGACAACGTGATGGGCCAGGCCCGTCACATTCGGTCGACTCTCCAACAGCTGCTCCTCCTCCAAAGAGAGTGAGGGTGAGTGAGATAGAGATCCAGACGTCGGAGACGATTGAGACACTGGAGAAGAAGGAGAGAGATCAGAGCGAGCTGTGTGCCAAACTTCAGGAGTACAGGGCGATAGCTCGAGAGAGACGAATGGAAAAAGAAATATGAAGATCTGCAGGTGGCCTACAAGGAGGATGAGATAAAGCACCTGAAGGAGCTGTATATGGCAAAGGTGAGCCAAGTGTCACCGAAAGTTCTGGCGAGCATGAAATCCTTGGAAGGATCCAGCGACACGCGCCCCAGGACAACAACACAGGAGCTGTGCGCATCGAGAGGGCCTGAGGCTCTAGACTTACGTGCATCGAGGGGGCCCGAGGCTCCTCAACAGACACGACCGTCTGCTTCGAGTCAAAGGTTCACGATGCCAGACCCTTCCGACACCTATCTCGCTCCTCAATTCCAGGAATCATTCAACCAAGTGGCCAGAGCCACAATTGATGAGATCAACAGAAGCACTGAGCGGACACTGGTTAGGATCGTTCCTTCCCAACGTCGTGATCATTCATCAAATAGCTCGGAACGAGCACCCCGCACGGTAGCGTCCTCGAGGTCTGCGCATGGTGGAGTCTTTCAGAAGTCTCGCGTAGAAGACATTAGGAAGAATCTGATGGCACGTCACCAGTTCACGCAAGTGGCCGCCGAGCATCCTCGAGCCTGCCTGAATGACATGAGCTGGAACCCCGCCACGAGCGACCACGTAATTCCCCCAGGGAGTCGCCATCTGATCATTGGAGACAGTTTGGTGAGGGATCTGAATGAGATCTTCGTCTATGGTCAGACTACCACTCTGTCCTTTGGTGGAGCCTCAGTGGCTCAGGTCATCAAGATGATGGAGTTCCAGAGCGAAGATCACCTTGATACACTAATAATAATGCTGGGAACTAACGACGTCTCGAGAGCCCCCGTGACTCCGGAGAGCAAGTGGGAGCCTCTATTGGTATGTCTCTTGAACGAACTAAAAGAGAAATACAGACCCAGGCTTGTGGTGTTGTGCACGATACCACAAAATCCGTTGGTGGGTACCGTAGTTGCAGATTTCATGAACGGCAACGTGACACGGTGGAAGGAAATGATCCGCAGTCTGGTGAGAAACAACCCTGGCGAGTTGCGACTTCTGGATCTCGAAAACATGCTGCGCATGATTGATCACATCGCGCTCACCAGAGATGGAGAACATTTCAACACCCAACGAGGGAGACATTGGATCAATGATGTATTTCAGACGCAGTTGAGGGAAGTGGAACAAGAATCGAGGGCGAGCGGTTCTCTGGCTCGGACCAGCTCGACCGGTGGAAGTAGAATAAGGGCAACCGTGCCCGAATCCCTCGTCAACCGTCTAGGGCCCTTGGCAACGGAGACGGCTGCAGCCGCAACCGTTGCTCCGAGCTCAAACGTAAGGGACAGGCTAGGGACTGCTCCTCCTCCCAGAACACAACCGCTGGAAAGCCGACTCGGCAGATCAGTGGATCAGAACAACAGGAACAACTCCCAGACCGTGTCTGGGAGGAATGATCCGCCTGCCACGACAAACCCTGCTTCAGTAGCAGGACCGCCTACGAGTGCCGTGCCAGTGGAGGGAATCGAATCAGGCAGCGGGCAGCTTTGGAACAGATCAGACCCTAGTCATTGGGGTCAGTATAAGACGGACATGTCGGCGAAGTTGAACATGAATACCTTGACGTGTCGGGAGGACGCAATGAGAATGATTGGCGGAGAAAGTCCCACAGTGTCGCGACTATATCGGATACCGGGCGTGGATTGGCTGCTAGCAGAGCAGGAGCAATTCAGCTCCTCGACCTCACTCCGACACGCAGACTTGAATGGATTGCCTCAGGACAACACCTTTGGACCTTTGAAAACCCGGTCGCTTACGGACGTTCGACAGAGGACCCTGGAAAGAACACCATCTGCTCGCAAGGGCAAATTTCAGACAGAGAACAAGCCCAATAACAAGCATCACAAGATGTACAGACAGTTTGCTAAACCACCCGGTCAGACGCCTGGCGGATATTCGAGGGACTACCCCCGAACGACAACGGTGGTCGGAGATGACAAGAGATATGGGAAACTGAAGGCCCCAATAGGCGACGGCCTGTTTGCAGCTTATGATCCCTTGGATATGAAGGCTGCCAAGTATCTGATTGTGGTCGGTTCCGATTATCTCTATACGCCCCGTTCTCTATTTTGGCCGGATGTTGTTTTCTTGACGGCGCCTAAATTGGACTGGGGACAGACGATAGGCTGTTCGGAAGAATAGCAGAGCCAGGTTGGGTGTTGATGGATTTCAACAACCACTTCAAGTGCCGAATGGGCCGTGAGGATCTTTCCCACATCCAGTTCAACCCAAAGCTTTGTTATTTGAGACCAGTGGTGAAGGATACAGGAGAGGCTATGAGAGTACCTCAATTGCCAGGAGCCTATACACACGCGAAAGAGAGTCAGCAGACATGGCTTCCTGGGTCCAGACCGCTGCCGGACCAATGCCCTCGATATCCACCGATAAGGAGAATGTTGTTTGGAGTCACATCTCCCATCATTGCCCCTCGCATCGGAGCAGCTCGTGACGCAGAGAGGAGAATGTTGAAGTGGAGTGAAGGGATGGAGCCGCGCTTCATCAGCTGGAATGCTGCAGCCGTGCACACATTTGACTTCTCATTTCCTGATGCTTGGAGCAGGAAAAAGATCAAGGCACAACCTTCCAGGAGACCAGAGGTCTCGGCTGAAACGTGGAACGAAGTGTATTCTCCCACAGACGACTTGTCAAGATTGAAGTGGTCAGGAGAAGTGAAAGTAGTGATACTGGAAGTGGCAAGGGAGAGCAGAGGAGGCTCATATATAACAATAGAAGACCTGGCTCCACATGGCGAGGAGTTCGTAGAATTCCTGGTGAATGATGAATTGTTTTATCACGCAGGAGACATGACCGTACCGGCTCGGCCGGATTCGGGCCCGGACGCACGACAAGGCCCTTCGGGACCTAAGCCGAAACCTGATGCAGATGACGATGAATTGATGAATCAGGACGATAACGATGACGACATCGGGGGAAAGACGGAAAAACCGGGTGAGACGGATCTAGGAGCGTTGGAGAGGGACTTGCTAGAATACCGGTTCAGTGAAGACGACGATGGGGAAGTCGATGGGAGTCTATTGTTAATGACGCCATCATCTTTCATGTCCCCTACAAAGGCGGCGTCGGCCGATTTATCTCCGATGGACCCAATAAGCCAGGCTAGAGAGTGCCGAAGCAGGGAGCCGCAGAGACTGCTCCATGAATCACCGAGGAGGAGAAAAATCGAAGAATCGATGAAGATATCCTTCCTGAGTACGTTACCGGAAGAGGAATGGGAGAGATATCAAAGCGAATTAGAAGGCAAGACAGGAGCAACCTGGAGCCGAGTGAACTTCATGGAAAGTTCATGGGACGTGATACGACGATATGGGACGCAGTCCATAATGAAGATGGGATTGAATCAACCCATCATGCGTGAGGTCCTGGAGAAAATAGTGAACTCCATGGAGTCGGATGTTCTGACCGAGTCAGTTACAGAAGACAGTGCCGATGATCAGCAGGTCACAAAGAAATTGCCTGTTAGACGAGCCAAAAAAGGGCTGACTATAACAGCCACGAGGTCGAAGAAGACGGCGCGAACCCTAGCAGACAGTACGCTAGAAATGGAAATCATCAGTCAGTGTGGATCTAGAGGACTTGAAGATTACAGACCCTCGCGAACCAACATGGCCAAGTTGAAACTGGAAGGACAACTCGACGTGGTCGAGTACAGTCGAATAACTGTGCCGGAATCGGTCCACATGGGAGATCCGGCAGGGGGTTATGTGGAGATGTTGAAAGCGAGGAACTCCGCGAGAGGTCACCTGATGGCTTGGAGCGAGAAGCGAGCCATGCAGGAATATCTGAAAGGGCTTACGGAGAATTCTAACTTAAATCGGAAAGAATATGGCACGGTAATGTCATCGGAAGCGAATGAAATTGGATTGGAAAAATTGCTAGAAATTTCTTGGAGGGCGGCCCTCCAGAGATACTTCGATGAGACGATGCATGCACCTGCAACGGTGGCAGCGTACCTAGCTCATCCGTGCACGAGAACTGGTCTACAAGTACGATTAGCTTGGTGCTTGATGGGCATCAAGAAGGTGGAATATGAAGCCAGTAACGATTCGAAATCACGGGAACAGGAGCTAGAGTTGGAAGCTCTGCGAGCATTGATTTCAAAAGACGATTCTGCGATAGCATGGGCTAAGCGTAAGGATGCCCTTTGCTTTGTCAGGTTCGTGGTGGATCGTATCCCCAATCCTGTCTTGGGAGAATGCATAAAGATCATTCGGCAAAAGGGAGTGGATTGCGAAAGGAACTTCCTTAGGGCACTACTGGAACTGTATCAGGATATGCCGTTGATTGTACAAATAGGGAGTCGAATGACATGGAGAGCTACTGCAAGTTGGAAGAAGTGAGAAGATATTCCAACAAAGAATTGAAAGTGAACCGGGAGTTGATTGAAGCAGTCAGAGGACAAAAAGACTTTGCAACACTGGGGAAACTGAAGTCGCTCCAATATGTGTCTGGCATACCGGGGATGGCGTACAATCCCTTCGTGAATGAAGAAGCCAGGGAAGCGTACTTCGACTATGAGCAAGTCATAGTGCTCAATTTCTGGGTTGAACGGATTCAAGAAATCGGAATGCTGATGGTGGAACAACCCAAGCTGGGAATTATCTTGGAGGAACGAGTGGTCGAACCCTCGATTCCCGAGCTGAAGGGGCAAGTGAGTTTTGATTGTGGTTCTTGGGACGGTCCCTTGAAAACCAGTCTAGTAGCGATGTGGGAACTCATGAAGCCTTCTTGGTGTCCTCATCCTAACGCCGGCTTAATCTGGGACATGACAGCGGATATCACGTTAGACCGGGATGATGACGCGAGTCTACATGATCTGGCCATGATACACCATCTGCTGGCCATGAAGTTGACGAAGCAAAAGAGCAATCCATCCACGGAGCTGTCTGAAGAAAGTCCATCGAGCGATTGGTTGAAGCAAGGCACATGCTTGGCTCAACAAAGTGGAATGGAAGGGCATGCTTGCAACTTGGGACACTGCCTGATTACGCTGAGTGAGCAGCATCGACAACTGGCACGATTGTACGGAAGATTGAGCATGTCAGATAAGAGTGCCATGGAGTTGGTCGCGGACTGCCATGGGGTGACGGACGTAAACTTGATCACAGCCTTGGGATTTTGTAGCATGACGAGTTCGATAGAATCGCTTGAGCGCCTGGAGCGTGTCCATGAGCTAGTGACGTCCCTCAGCGTGGAAGTATTCCCTGGAGCATTACAGACAGAGCAGAAGGTTGGAGAATGGCGAGAAGCTCTAGAAAATGAAATGAATCTGAAGGATAGTGAAGCCTATCACAGACCTACTGGTTCAAAATATCTGGTGGGTTCAAGCTCCGCGCCATATTGCAATAGTAGGTATCCTACGCACATGGTGGTGATGGATGCGAGGACGCAACAGGTGTTGGTTGACCAACTTTTCTCTGTGCCAAAGTGCGTGAGGTTGGCCAGAATTTCAGAAAGGTCATATGACTTGTTGGCGAAGATCTTTCGGGCAGTCCCGAAGAGATCTGAAGGCGAGTTGCAAGACGTGGTGGGTGAAGAGTTCATGAGATTGAACGAAGGTAACGTGAGTGAGTTCCAGAAACAGAAAGCGAGTGGAGCGTTACCCACTGAATTCCCCACCATAGAAGAGAAAGACGATTTACATAGAATTCTGATGGAAGTGGAACCGTTGCTGGGAGCCTCAGGGTATCGGACCCGAAGGAACATAGTGAGAACCCATGGGGAGTATCCTTGCCACTGCTTGGCGCAGACGTTGTGGTACCCCAAACGCGGGAATCTGATGCTAGTATGGGACGTGGAGGAGTTGTACTCTACGGGGTTGCCCGATCAGAATCAACAAGTGTCAATCGTGGTGGTTAGTGCCATGCTGGCAGTGAGATGGATGGAGGCTAACGCGGACACAAGTGAACAGGAGACGGCCGTGCCGACTCCTGAACAGCTGAGCAACGTGAAGATGAGTCGTGAATTGGATCTTTTCAGAACCACCTGCAAGGTTCTGAGAATACCTAAAGCCATTGAAAGAATATGGTCAAGGCAAAGATTGATGCCTTGGTTCCGTGCAGTGATGACATCATGGATGTATGAACGCGCGAAGCGTCATATGTCGAGGAACACGGAAGCCTATCAATCTTTCCAGCTAGATATAGGACCGGGAGCCTATAAGAGAGCATTCCTGACGCACAGAAACGCGGTCACCACTGCGGTGAAGCGAGTAGCTGGAGCGCCTTGTGTAACTGAAGATGAAAAGAAAGAGGTCTTAAGAGCTGACCTAGAACGAAATGTGAGCCTATGTCTTCACAACAGCTTTTGCAGGAACCGGGAGCAGAAGGTGAATGTGGACTTGCTACGTTGTTGCAAACCGAGGCTGTTGGAACAGGAGAGTTGGGGCACGGCCCGCAACTCTATGGACATGTTAGAGAAAGTTCTGGAAGACAGTGACGCTGAAAATCAGGATGGAGAAGCGATGGAATGAAGATGATGAACGATGAGAACAAGTGAAGACGTGAGCAAGAAAAGAAGAGAAGGAGAAGAAACTTGATTGTCTTTGTGTGTTAAAACTTGAACCAATCAACCAAGTTTTGATTATTGAACTTGTTAAACTTTTTGTTTTGATCCAGTTTGGTCAGACCAATCTACAATGTTGCAATTGTTAAAATTGTTGAAATTGTTGATTTTAGTTATGACTATTTATGTATGTATATGAGGAACATAGGTGAGTATATTTACCTATTTATTCACGACTGAAGTTTTTAACCTGTGTAAGACACAAATTCACTGTGTGGCGACATGGTAAGTTTCAGTAAACCTGCTCGAGAGGGTGAATAACTCAATAACTTTCCTAGCCACAGAGTTTCTTAGTTTTAATATTGAAAGGACCGCATAAATGACTGATTATACTTGGTGAGTGAAGTTAAGTTAATTTTAACGGATGCGTGGCCGTGCCACGTCCCACTTTTTAATCACAAAGAGCGAAAGGAAGTTTTATGGCGAGATGACGTAAGTAGTCAGAAAAGAAACTTTATCTAGGACACTCCTCATGGTGCAAATTTTCTGAAAATGTTGAAAGGCAGTGAGATGTAGTATGATGCCATTTGTGAACACGTAGTGAGTTGAGGTGGAGTAGATAAATTTCATTTTCTTATGCGATTTGTAAGATTGATTATAGAAAACTGGAGTACTACTTGACGATAACCCGGTGTTATGCGATCAATAGGGACATTGATGGAGACTTGTCCGGGGAGTATGTGCCATTCTGCCAGACTGGCACAGCACAACCTTCCGGCGACGTAAAAAAGAACAACTAAAGGCCTTATTGACGAAAAAGTATTGCGAAGGAGGATAGGAATATTCTAGAATTTTTATTTTTAAAATTTCGATCAGAAGAAGAATATTTCTCAGAAATACGAAAAACGGCCATTTTGACTGGAAAAGACGAAAAAAAAGAGAACTACGACAAAAATCGCCGAAACAGTCGCACAAGAGACGAGAAATACGAAGCCTCTTATCGTGGCAACAACACACGATAAGAACCTTAGCTGTGAATATTAGTGGAGAAGGAGGCTTCAGTGGGGGAAGAAATATACCACGGAACCCTCCCGGGACGCAAATTGGAAGAGATAAGGGCGTTATCTCAGGAATATTACGGGAGCGGAGGCTTGGTCCCCCAGAGACTGTTCTATGTGAAGGGACTGTATAGCTACTAGAATGTCATAGATCTCTTAATTAACACCGTTATTGTTTGATATTTCAGAATATGAGTAGCTAGAAAGATGAAAGGATCAATCCATCTCCAATGGATTTAATATAGAACTGTCACACAAAAACATATTAAAATAGGTTATTCGAGCCGTGTTTTTAATGACAATGACGTAGTCTGAGGATCCGAGACTCAGCTATGTGGTTGTGTTCGCATGTAAACGAAAGCTGATCAAAAGTCGTTGGACTGAAGGCCTAAAAATGGTAACTTTTTACTTTGCCCTAGACAGACCAGAAAATCAACTGGCAAGGTCGAGACGGTGAAAAACGATTAGGATTAAGGTAACCGACGCCTGCCAGTCGCCAATAGGTACTTTTTCTACGCTCCGTCGCTGTGTAGTATTTGGGCGAATGTTACAAATTCGAGAAAACTCAGACAGGGTAAAAATAAAATGATTGTTGACTTAAATTTTCAAACTGATCTGCTGAAGGGTTTCAACTAGAATAAGCTTAACTAAGCACTGATTCTCGCTACGACAGGGTGGTCGAGTGGTTAGGGCGTTGAAATAGTAATCCAATACGTTCTACGTTCGAATCCAATCCCTGTCGGAAGTTATCTTGAAGTTTTGATCTCTTTCAGGTACTTATGGACTAAAAATGTTTTAGTAAAAACTGACGCACTTTTTACGGAACATATCTAAAATCTGCGTCAATTGCTTGAGCGTTTAAATCATTTCGAAAAGTGAACTACTTGCTAGAACAAACGTTCCATGGGCGGAGGAAGGACACCCATATATTCTAAGATCAGCAAAAAATGAGTTTTTGACCTATATTTAGAAGTGCAACAGCTGCCGAAGACCAAAAAACGCGGAAAAAACCTATTTACATTTGAACATCCCTGATTCGAAAAGAAACAAAAACGTTACATCGAGACAAGATTTTTGAAAGTTTGTTCGACGGCCAATTTTAGCCCAAAAGGCTGCTAACCCATTCTTGTTCCCATGGAAATTGACTATTATCACGAATTGTTATAAAATGATTTAAAAAAGGTCGCCAAAAAACAGAAAACTACCCAGAAAAGTAAGTTGGAGGCAAAAAAAGTTGGAGAACTACCCGTAAGTTGGAGGCAAATTTTTGAAGTTTTGATCTCTTTCAGGTACTTATGGACGAATAAAAAGTTTTATGTGAACTTTTTTGTAAGTATGAAAAATTTAGAAGTTCAGCTTGAGTAGCGACAACTAATTGACCCACTTTTTGGGGAACATATCCAAAATCTGCGTCAATTGCTTGAGCGTTTAAATCATTTCAGAAAGTGAATTATTTGCTAAAATCAAACGTTCCAAGGGCGGAGGAATGAAAACCAAATAACTTAAAATAACAGCAAAAAAAATAAGTTTTTGACCTAAATTTAGAAGTGCAACAGCTTCTGAAGATCGAAAAACGCGGGAAAAAAATATATTTCCGTTAAAAAAAAAACTTCCCTGATTCGATAAGAAACAAAAATGTTACATCGAGACAAGATTTGTCAATTTTTGTTCGACGGCGAATTTTAGCTCAAAAGAGTGCTGACCCATTCTTGCTCCCATGGAAACTGATTATCATCATGAATTCACAAAAATGATTAAAAAAAAGCGCCAAAAAACGAAAACTACCCAGAAAACTGTTCTGAAGTTACCAGCCCAAGTAGGAACCTAATTCGAGAAAACTCAGAGAGAGTAAAAATGAAATGAGTGTTGACTTAAATTTTCAAAATGAACTGCTGGAGGTTTTCACTTAGAATAAGCTTATCTAAGCACAAATCCTCCGTACGACAGGGTGGCCGAGTGGTTAAGGTGTTGGACTGCTAATCCATTGCGTTCTATGTTCGTGGGTTCAAATTTCATCACTGTTGGAAGTTCTAATAAAAATTCTTGAAGTTTAGATCTTTGTCAGGTATTTATGGACGAATAAAAAGATTTTATGTGAATTTTTTTGTAAGTATGAAAATTTTAGAGATATCAGCTTTACTAGAGACAACTAATTGAGGCATTTTTATGGAACATAACCGAAATCTGCTTCAAAAGCTTGAGCGTTTAAATCATTTAGTATAGTGAACTACTTGCTAAAGCCAAACATTCCATGGGTGGAGGAATGACAACCAATTATTTTAAGAGAACAGCAATATGAGTTTTTGACCTAAATTTAGAAGTGCTACAGCTTCTGCAGATCAAAAAACGCGGAAAAAACCTATTTACATTAAAACATCCCTGATTTGAAAACAAACAAAAACGTTACATCGAGACAAGATTTGTGAATTTTTGTTCGACGGCCAATTTTAGCTCAAAATACTGCCCACCCAATCGTGCCCCCTTGAAATTGACTATCATCATGAATTAATATAAAATGATAAAAAAATAAAAAACCATTAATATAAATACTGCGATAAAAATAAAAAACCACCCGGAAAACTGTTCTGAAGTTACCAGCCCAAGTAGGAAACTAATTGGAGAAAACTCCGACAGGCTAAAAATAAAATGACTCTTGACTTAAAGTTTCAAACTGAACTGCTGAAAGGTTTCAATTAGAATAAGCTTATCTAAGGCACAACTCCTACATACGAGAAGGTGGCCGAGTGTTTAGGGCGCTGGACTGCTAATCCAATACGGTCTATGTTCGTGGGTTCTAATCCCATTCTGGCGGAAGTTTTAGGCAAAATTCTTGAAGTCTTGACCTTTTTTCAGGTATTTATGGACGAATGAAAAAGTTTTATTTGAATTTTTTTGTAAGTATGAAAAATTTAGAAGTTCAGCTTTAGTAGACAACTAATTGACGCACTTTTTACACAACATTTCCAAAATCTGCGGGTGATTAGGGCGTTGAACTGCTAATCCAATACATTCTACGTTCGTGGGTTCGAATCCCATTCCTGGCGGAAGTTTTTGGCAAAACTCTTGAAGTTTTGATCTTTTTCGCGTATTTATGGACGTATAAAAATAGAAAATTACCCAGAAAACTGTTCTGAAGTTACCAGCCCAAGTAGGAAACTAATTCGAGAAACTCAGACATGGTAAAAACAAACTGACTGTTGACTTGAAATTTCAAACTGAACTGCTGAAAGTTTTGAATTAGAATAAGCTTATCTAAGGCACAAGTCCAAGGTACGACAGGGTGGCCGGGTGGTTAAGGCGTTGAACTGCTCATCCAATATGTTCTACATTCGTAGGTTCGAATCCCATCCCTGGCGGAAGTTTTAGGCAAAATTCTTGAAGTTTTGATCTTTTTCAGGTATTTATGGACGAATGAAAAAGTTTTATTTGAATTTTTTTGTAAGTATGAAAAATTTAGAAGTTCAGCTTTAGTAGACAACTAATTGACGCACTTTTCACGGAACATATCCAAAACCTGCGTCAAAAGCTTGAGCGTTCAAATCATTTCAGAAAGTGAATTATTAGCTAAAACCAAACGTTCCATGGGCGGAGGAATGAAAACCAAAAATCTTGAAAAGAAGAGAAGGAGAAGAAACTTGATTCTCTTTGTGTGTTAAAACTTGAACCAATCAACCAAGTTTTGATTATTTAACTTGTTAAACTTTTTGTTTTGATCTAGTTTGGTCCGACCAAACTACAATGTTGCAATTGTTAAAATTGTTGATTTTAGTTATGACTATTTATGTATGTATATGAGGAACATAGGTGAGTATATTTACCTATTTATTCACGACTGAAGTTTTTAACCTGTGTAAGACACAAATTCACTGTGTGGCGACATGGTAAGTTTCAGTAAACTTGCTCGAGAGGAGAAATAACTCAATAACTTTCCTAGCCACATAGTTTCTCAGTTTTAATATTGAAAGGACCGCATAAATGACTGATTATACTTGGTGAGTGAAGTTAAGTTAATTTTAACGGGTGCGTGGCCGTGCCACGTCCCACTTTTTAATCACAAAGAGCGAAAGGAAGTCTTATGGCGAGATGACGTAAGTAGTCAGAAAAGAAATTTTAACTAGGACACTCCTCATGGTGCAAATTTTGTGAAAATGTTGAAAGGCAGTGAGATGTAGTATGATGCCATTTGTGAACACGTAGTGAGTTGAGGTGGAGTAGATAAATTTCATTTTCTTATGCGATTTGTAAGATTGATTATAGAAAACTGGAGTACTACTTGACGATAACCCGGTGTTATGCGATCAATAGGGACATTGATGGAGACTTGTCCGGGGAGTATGTGCCATTCTGCCAGACTGGCACAGCACAACCTTCCGGCGACATAAAAAAAGAACGACTAAAGGCCTTATTGAAGAAAAAGTATTGCGAAGGAGGATAGGAATATTCTAGAATTTTTATTTTTAAAATTTCGATCAGAAGAAGAATATTTCTCAGAAATACGGAAAACGGCCATTTTGACTGGAAAAGACGAAAAAAAGAGAACGACGACAAAAATCGCCGAAAACAGTCGCACGAGAGACGAGAAATACGAAGCCTCTTATTGTGGCAACAACACACGATAAGAACCTTAGCTGTGAATATTAGTGGAGAAGGAGGCTTCAGTGGGGGAAGAAATATACCACGGAACCCTCCCGGGACGCAAATTGGAAGAGATAAGGGCGTTATCTCAGGAATATTACGGGAGCGGAGGCTTGGTCCCCCAGAGACTGTTCTATGTGAAGGGACTGTATAAACTGACTGTATAGCTACTAGAATGGCATAGATCTCTTAATTAACACCGTTATTGTTTGATATTTCAGAATATGAGTAGCTAGAAAGAGGAATGGGTCAATCCATCTCCAATGGATTTAATATAGAACTGTCACACAAAAACATATTAAAATAGGTTATTCGAGCCGTGTTTTTAATGACAATCACGTAGTCTGAGGATCCGAGACTCAGCTATGTGGTTGTGTTCGCATATAAACGAAAGCTGATCAAAAGTCGTTTGACTGATGGCCTAAAAATGGTAACTTTTTACTTTGCCCTAGACAGACCAGAAAATCAACTGGCAAGGTCGAGACGGTGAAAAACGAGTAGGATTAAGGTAACTGACGCCTGCCAGTCGTCAATAGGTACTTTTTCTACGCTCCGTCGCTGTGTAGTATTTGGGCGAATGTTACAAATTCGAGAAAACTCAGACAGGGTAAAAATAAAATGATTGTTGACTTAAATTTTCAAACTGATCTGCTGAAGGGTTTCAACTAGTATAAGCTTAACTAAGCACTGATTCTCGCTACGACAGTGTGGTCGAGTGGTCAGGGCGTTGAAATAATAATCCAATACGTTCTACGTGCGTGGGTTCGAATCCAATCCCTGGCGGAAGTTTTAGGCAAAATTTTTGAAGTTTTGATCTCTTTCAGGTACTTATGGACGAATAAAAAGTTTTATGTGAACTTTTTTGTAAGTATGAAAAATTTAGAAGTTCAGCTTGAGTAGCGACAACTAATTGACCCACTTTTTAATGAACATATCCAAAATCTGCGTCAATTGCTTGAGCGTTTAAATCATTTCAGAAAGTGAATTATTTGCTAAAATCAAACGTTCCAAGGGCGGAGGAATGAAAACCAAATAACTTGAAATAACAGCCAAAAAATAAGTTTTTGACCTAAATTTAGAAGTGCAACAGCTTCTGAAGATCGAAAAACGCGGGAAAAAAATCTATTTCTGTTAAAAAAAAACTTCCCTGATTCGATAAGACACAAAAATGTTACATCGAGACAAGATTTTTGAATTTTGTTCGACGGCGAATTTTAGCTCAAAAGAGTGCTGACCCATTCTTGCTCCCATGGAAACTGATTATCATCATGAATTCACAAAAATGATTAAAATAAAAGCGCCAAAAAAAAGAAAACTACCCAGAAAACTGTTCTGAAGTTACCAGCCCAAGTAGGAACCTAATTCGAGAAAACTCAGAGAGAGTAAAAATGAAATGAGTGTTGACTTAAATTTTCAAAATGAACTGCTGGAGGTTTTCACTTAGAATGAGCTTATCTAAGCACAAATCCTCCGTACGACAGGGTGGCCGAGTGGTTAAGGTGTTGGACTGCTAATCCATTGCGTTCTATGTGCGTGGGTTCAAATTTCATCACTGTTGGAAGTTCTAATAAAAATTCTTGAAGTTTAGATCTTTGTCAGGTATTTATGGACGAATAAAAAGATTTTATGTGAATTTTTTTGTAAGTATGAAAATTTTAGAGATATCAGCTTTACTAGAGACAACTAATTGAGGCATTTTTATGGAACATAACCAAAATCTGCTTCAAAAGCTTGAGCGTTTAAATCATTTAGTAAAGTGAACTACTTGCTAAAGCCAAACGTTCCATGGGTGGAGGAATGACAACCAATTATTTTAAGAGAACAGCAAAATGAGTTTTTGACCTAAATTTAGAAGTGCTACAGCTTCTGCAGATCAAAAAACGCGGAAAAAAACCTATTTACATTAAAACATCCCTGATTTGAAAACAAACAAAAACGTTACATCGAGACAAGATTTGTAAATTTTTGTTCGACGGCCAATTTTAGCTCAAAATACTGCCCACCCAATCGTGCTCCCTTGAAATTGACTATCATCATGAATTAATATATATTGATAAAAAAATAAAAAAACCATTAATATAAATACTGCGATAAAAATAAAAAACCACCCGGAAAACTGTTCTGAAGTTACCAGCCCAAGTAGGAAACCAATTGGAGAAAACTCCGACAGGCTAAAAATAAAATGACTGTTGACTTAAAGTTTCAAACTGAACTGCTGAAAGGTTTCAATTAGAATAAGTTTATCTAAGGCACAAGTCCTACATACGAGAAGGTGGCCGAGTGTTTAGGGCGCTGGACTGCTAATCCAATACGGTCTATGTTCGTGGGTTCGAAACCCATCCCTGGCGGAAGTTTTAGGCAAAATTCTTGAAATCTTGACCTTTTTTCAGGTAATTATGGACGAAGAAAAAAGTTTTATGTGAATTTTTTGTAAGTATGAAAACTTTAGATGTTCAGCTTTAGAAGAGACAACTAATTGACGCACTTTTTACAGAACATTTCCAAAACCTGCGGGTGATTAGGGCGTTGAACTGCTAATCCAATACATTCTACGTTCGTGGGTTCGAATCCCATTCATGGCGGAAGTTTTTGGCAAAACTCTTGAAGTTTTGATCTTTTTCGCGTATTTATTATGGACGTATAAAAATAGAAAATTACCCAGAAAACTGTTCTGAAGTTACCAGCCCAAGTAGGAAACTAATTCGAGAAACTCAGACATGGTAAAAAAAACTGACTGTTGACTTGAAATTTCAATCTGAACTGCTGAAAGTTTTCAATTAGAATAAGCTTATCTAA
This sequence comes from Symsagittifera roscoffensis, assembly GCF_963678635.1. Lineage (NCBI taxonomy): Eukaryota > Metazoa > Xenacoelomorpha > Acoela > Convolutidae > Symsagittifera > Symsagittifera roscoffensis. The sequence continues at coordinate 358,611 of NW_026971149.1, forward strand.
GGCACAAGTCCTAGGTACTACAGGGTGGCCGGGTGGTTAAGGCGTTGAACTGCTCATCCAATACGTTCTACGTTCGTGGGTTCGAATCCCATCCCTGGCGGACGTAATCTTGAAGATTTGATCTCTTTCAGGTACTTATGGACTAAAAATGTCTTAGTAAAAACTGACGCACTTTTTACGGAACATATCTAAAATCTGCGTCAATTGCTTGAGCGTTTAAATCATTTCGAAAAGTGAACTACTTGCTAAAACAAAACGTTTCGTGGGCAGATGAATGACACCCAATTAATTTGAGAGGGCAGCAAAAAATGAATTTTGACTCAAAACTAGAAGTGCAACAGCTTCTGAAGATCAAAAAACGCGGAAAAAACCTATTTACATGAAAACTTCCCTGATTCGATAAGAAACAAAAACGTTACATCGAGACAAGGTTTGTCAAATTTTGTTCGACGGCCAATTTTAGCCCAAAAGAGTGCTAGCCCGTTCTTGCTTTCATGGAAACTGATTATCATCATGAATTAACAAAAAATGATTAAAAGAAGTGCGCCAAAAATAAAAAACTACCCAGAAAACTGTTCTGAAGTTACCAGCTCAAGTAGGAAATTAATTCGAGAGAACTCAGGGAGGGTAAAAATAAAATGACTGTTGACCTAAATTTACAAACTGAACTGCTGAAAGGTTTCAACTAGATTAAGCTTATCTAAGCACACTTCCTCCCTAGGACAGCGTGGCCGAGTGGTTAAGGTGTTTGACTGCCAAGAAAATACCTTCTACGTGCGTGGGTTCGAATCCCATCCCTGTCGGAAGCTAAAGGCAAAACTCTTGAAGTTTTGATTTCTTTCAGGTACTTACGGACAATTGTGAACTTTTTTTGTAAGTATGAAAAATTTAGAAGTTCGGCTTTAATAGAGACAACTAATTGACGCACTTTTCACGGAACGTATCCACAATCTGCGTCAAAAGCTTGAGTGTTTAAATCATTTCAGAAGGTAAATTGTTTGCTAAAACCAAACGCTCTATGGGCAGAGGAATGAAAACCAAAAAATTTAAGAGAACAAGCAAAAAAATGAGTTTCTGACTAAACTTTAGAAGTGCAACAGCTTCTGAAGATCAAAAAACGCGGAAAAAAACCTATTTACATAAAAAAATCCCTAATTTGAAAACAAACAAAAACGTTACATCGAGACAAGATTTGTCAAATTTTGTTCGACGGCCAATTTTAGCTCAAAAGAGTGGTAACCCGTTCTTGCTTTCATGGAAACTGATTATCATCATGAATTAACAAAAAATGATTAAAAGAAGTGCGCCAATTAAAAAAAAACTACCCAGAAAACTGTTCTGAAGTTACCAGCCCAAGTAGGAAATTAATTCAAGAATACTCAGAGAGGGTAAAAATAAAATGACTGTTGACTTAAATTTACAAACTGAACTGCTGAAAGGTTTCAATTAGAATAAGTTTATCTAAGCACACATTCTCCATACGATAGGGTGGCCGAGTGGTTAAGGCGTTGGACTGCTAATCCAATACGTTCTACGTGCGTGGGTTCGAATCCCATCCCTGTCGGAAGCTAAAGGCAAAACTCTTGAAGTTTTGATCTTTTTCAGGTATTTTTGGACGAAAAAAAAGTTTTATGTGAATTTTTTGTAAGTATGAAAAATTTAGAAGTTCAGCTTTAGAAGAGACAACTAATTGACGCACTTTTTACAGAACATTTCCAAAATCTGCGGGTGGTTAGGGCGTTGAACTGCTAATCCAATACATTCTACGTCCGTGGGTTCGAACCCCATCCTTGGCGGAAGTTTTAGGCAAAACTCTTGAAGTTTTGATCTTTTTCACGTATTTATGGACGTATAAAAATAGAAAATTAACCAGAAAACTGTTCTGAAGTTACCAGCAAAGTAGGAAACTAAGTCGAGAAAACTTTGACATGGTAAAAACAAAATGACTGTTGACTTGAAATTTCAAACTGAACTGCTGAAAGTTTTCAATTAGAATAAGCTTATCTGAGGCACAAGTCCTAGGTACGACAAGGTGGCCGGGTAGTTAAGGTGTTGAACTGCTCATCCAATACATTCTACGTTCGTGGGTGCGAATCCCAGCCTTGGCGGAAGTTTTAGGCAAAATTCTTGAAGTTTTGATCTTTTTCAGGTATTCATGGACGAATAAAAAAGTTTTATTTGAATTTTTTTGTAAGTATGAAAAATTTAGAAGTTTAGCTTTAGTAGAGACAACTAATTGACGCACTTTTACGGAATAGATCCAAAACCTGCGTCAAAAGCTTGAGCGTTCAAATCATTTCAGAAAGTGAATTATTAGCTAAAACCAAACGTTCCATGGGCGGAGGAATGAAAACCAAAAAACTTAAGAGAACAGCAAAAAAATGAGTTTTGACCTAACTTTAGAAGTGCAACAGCTTCTGAAGATCAAAAAACGCGGAAAAAATCTATTTACATGAAAACTTTCCTGATTCGATAAGAAACAAAAACGTAACACCGAGACAAGATTTGTCAAATTTTGTTCGACGGCCAATTTTAGCTCAAAAGAGTGCTAACCCGTTCTTGCTCTCATGGAAACTGATTATCATCATGAATTAACAAAAAATGATTAAAAGAAGTGCGCCAAAAATAAAAAAACTACCCAGAAAACTGTTCTGAAGTTACCAGCCCAAGTAGGAAATAAATTCGAGAAAACTCAGAGAGGGTAAAAATAAAATGACTGTTGACTTAAACTTACAAATTGAACTGCTGAAATGTTTCAATTAGAATAAGTTTATCTAAGCACACATTCTCCATACGACAGGGTGGCCGAGTGGTAAAGGCGTTGGACTGCTAATCCAATACGTTCTACATGGTTCGATTCGAATCCCATTCCTGTCGGAAGCTAAAGGCAAAACTCTTGAAGTTTTGATCTTTTTCAGGTATTTTTGGACGAAAAAAAAATTTTATGTGAATTTTTTGTAAGTATGAAAAATTTGAAAGTTCAGCTTTAGAAGAGACAACTAATTGACGCACTTTTTACAGAACATTTCCAAAATCTGCGGGTGGTTAGGACGTTGAACTACTACTCCAATACTTTCTACGTTCGTGGGTTCGAATCCCATCCCTGGCGGAAGTTTTAGGCAAAACTCTTGAAGTTTTGATCTTTTTCACGTATTTATGGACGTATAAAAACAGAAAATTACCCAGAAAACTGTTCTGAAGTTACCAGCCCAAGTAGGAAACTAATTCGAGAAAACTCAGACATGGTAAAAACAAAACGACTGTTGACTTGAAATTTCAAACTGAACTAATGAAAGTTTTCAATTAGAATAAGCTTATCTAAGGCACAAGTCCTAGGTACGACAGGGTGGCCGGGTGGTTAAGGCGTTGAAATGCTCATCCAATACGTTCTACGTTCGTGGGTTCGAATCCCATCCCTGGCGGAAGTTTTAGGCAAAATTCTTGAAGTTTTGATCTTTTTCAGGTATTTATGGACGAATAAAAAAGTTTTATTTCAATTTTTTTGTAAGTATGAAAAATTTAGAAGTTCAGCTTTAGTAGAGACAACTAATTGACGCACTTTTTACGGAACATATCCAAAACCTGCGTCAAAAGCTTGAGCGTTCAAATCATTTCAGAAGGTGAATTATTAGCTAAAACCAAACGTTCCATGGGCGGAGGACTGAAAACCAAAAAATTTAAGAGAACAGCAAAAAAATGAGTTTTGACCTAACTTTAGAAGTGCAACAGCTTCTGAAGATCAAAAAACGCGGAAAAAACCAATTTACATGAAAACTTCCCTGATTCGATAAGAAACAAAAACGTTATATCGAGACAAGATTTGTCAATATTTGTTCGACGGCCAATTTTAGCTCAAAAGAGTGCTAACCCGTTCTTGCTCTCATGGAAACTGATTATCATCATGAATTAACAAAAAATGATTAAAAGAAGTGCGCCAAAAATACAAAAAACTACCCAGAAATGTGTTCTGAAGTTACCAGCTCAAGTAGGAAATTATTTCGAGAAAACTCAGAGAGGGTAAAAAGAAAATGACTGTTGACTTAAATTTACAAACTGAACTGCTGAAAGGTTTCAAATATAATAAGTTTATCTAAGCACTCATACTCCATACGACAGGGTGGCGGAGTGGTTAAGGCGTTGGACTGCTAATCCAATACGTTCTACGCGCGTGGGTTCGAATCCCATCCCTGTCGGAAGCTAAAGGCAAAACTCTTGAAGTTTTGATTTCTTTCAGGTACTTACGGACGAAGGTGAACTTTTTTGTATAAAAATAGAAAATTAACCAGAAAACTGTTCTGAAGTTACCAGGCCAAGTAGGAAACCAATTCGAGAAAACTCAGACATGGTAAAAACAAAATGACTGTTGAGTTGAAATTTCAAACTGAACTGCTGAAAGTTTTCAATTAGAATAAGCTTATCTAAGGCACAAGTCCTAGGTACGACAGGGTGGCCGCGTGGTTAAAGCGTTGAACTGCTCATCCAATACGTTCTACGTTCGTGGGTGCGAATCCCATCCTTGGCGGAAGTTTTAGGCAAAATTCTTGAAGTTTTAATCTTTTTCAGGTATTTATGGACGAATAAAAAAGTTTTATTTGAATTTTTTTGTAAGTATGAAAAATTTAGAAGTTCAGCTTTAGTAGAGACAACTAATTGACGCACTTTTACGGAATAGATCCAAAACCTGCGGGTGGTTAGGGCGTTGAACTGCTAATCCAATACATTCTACGTCCGTGGGTTCGAACCCCAACCCTGGCGGAAGTTTTAGGCAAAACTCTTGAAGTTTTGATCTTTTTCACGTATTTATGGACGTATAAAAATAGAAAATTAACCAGAAAACTGTTCTGAAGTTACCAGCCCAAGTAGGAAACTAAGTCGAGAAAACTTTGACATGGTAAAAACAAAATGACTGTTGACTTGAAATTTCAAACTGAACTGCTGAAAGTTTTCAATTAGAATAAGCTTATCTGAGGCACAAGTCCTAGGTACGACAGGGTGGCCGGGTAGTTAAGGCGTTGAACTGCTCATCCAATACGTTCTACGTTCGTGGGTGCGAATCCCATCCTTGGCGGAAGTTTTAGGCAAAATTCTTGAAGTTTTGATCTTTTTCAGGTATTTATGGACGAATAAAAAAGTTTTATTTGAAATTTTTTGTAAGTATGAAAAATTTAGAAGTTCAGCTTTAGTAGAGACAACTAATTGACGCACTTTTACGGAATAGATCCAAAACCTGCGTCAAAAGCTTGAGCGTTCAAATCATTTCAGAAAGTGAATTATTAGCTAAAACCAAACGTTCCATGGGCGGAGGAATGAAAACCAAAAAACTTAAGAGAACAGCAAAAAAATGAGTTTTGACCTAACTTTAGAAGTGCAACAGCTTCTGAAGATCAAAAAACGCGGAAAAAATCTATTTACATGAAAACTTTCCTGATTCGATAAGAAACAAAAACGTAACACCGAGACAAGATTTGTCAAATTTTGTTCGACGGCCAATTTTAGCTCAAAAGAGTGCTAACCCGTTCTTGCTCTCATGGAAACTGATTATCATCATGAATTAACAAAAAATGATTAAAAGAAGTGCGCCAAAAATAAAAAAACTACCCAGAAAACTGTTCTGAAGTTACCAGCCCAAGTAGGAAATAAATTCGAGAAAACTCAGAGAGGGTAAAAATAAAATGACTGTTGACTTAAACTTACAAATTGAACTGCTGAAATGTTTCAATTAGAATAAGTTTATCTAAGCACACATTCTCCATACGACAGGGTGGCCGAGTGGTAAAGGCGTTGGACTGCTAATCCAATACGTTCTACATGGTTCGATTCGAATCCCATTCCTGTCGGAAGCTAAAGGCAAAACTCTTGAAGTTTTGATCTTTTTCAGGTATTTTTGGACGAAAAAAAAAGTTCTATGTGAATTTTTTGTAAGTATGAAAAATTTGAAAGTTCAGCTTTAGAAGAGACAACTAATTGACGCACTTTTTACAGAACATTTCCAAAATCTGCGGGTGGTTAGGGCGTTGAACTACTACTCCAATACTTTCTACGTTCGTGGGTTCGAATCCCATCCCTGGCGGAAGTTTTAGATAAAAACTCTTGAAGTTTTGATCTTTTTCACGTATTTATGGACGTATAAAAATAGAAAATTACCCAGAAAACTGTTCTGAAGTTACCAGCCCAAGTAGGAAACTAATTCGAGAAAACTCAGACATGGTAAAAACAAAACGACTGTTGAGTTGAAATTTCAAACTGAACTGCTGAAAGTTTTCAATTAGAATAAGCTTATCTAAGGCACAAGTCCTAGGTACGACAGGGTGGCCGGGTGGTTAAGGCGTTGAAATGCTCATCCAATACGTTCTACGTTCGTGGGTTCGAATCCCATCCCTGGCGGAAGTTTTAGGCAAAATTCTTGAAGTTTTGATCTTTTTCAGGTATTTATGGACGAATAAAAAAGTTTTATTTCAATTTTTTTGTAAGTATGAAAAATTTAGAAGTTCAGCTTTAGTAGAGACAACTAATTGACGCACTTTTTACGGAACATATCCAAAACCTGCGTCAAAAGCTTGAGCGTTCAAATCATTTCAGAAGGTGAATTATTAGCTAAAACCAAACGTTCCATGGGCGGAGGACTGAAAACCAAAAAATTTAAGAGAACAGCAAAAAAATGAGTTTTGACCTAACTTTAGAAGTGCAACAGCTTCTGAAGATCAAAAAACGCGGAAAAAACCAATTTACATGAAAACTTCCCTGATTCGATAAGAAACAAAAACGTTATATCGAGACAAGATTTGTCAATATTTGTTCGACGGCCAATTTTAGCTCAAAAGAGTGCTAACCCGTTCTTGCTCTCATGGAAACTGATTATCATCATGAATTAACAAAAAATGATTAAAAGAAGTGCGCCAAAAATACAAAAAACTACCCAGAAATGTGTTCTGAAGTTACCAGCCCAAGTAGGAAATTATTTCGAGAAAACTCAGAGAGGGTAAAAAGAAAATGACTGTTGACTTAAATTTACAAACTGAACTGCTGAAAGGTTTCAAATATAATAAGTTTATCTAAGCACTCATACTCCATACGACAGGGTGGCCGAGTGGTTAAGGCGTTGGACTGCTAATCCAATACGTTCTACGTGCGTGGGTTCGAATCCCATCCCTGTCGGAAGCTAAAGGCAAAACTCTTGAAGTTTTGATTTCTTTCAGGTACTTACGGACGAAGGTGAACTTTTTTGTATAAAAATAGAAAATTAACCAGAAAACTGTTCTGAAGTTACCAGGCCAAGTAGGAAACCAATTCGAGAAAACTCAGACATGGTAAAAACAAAATGACTGTTGAGTTGAAATTTCAAACTGAACTGCTGAAAGTTTTCAATTAGAATAAGCTTATCTAAGGCACAAGTCCTAGGTACGACAGGGTGGCCGGGTGGTTAAGGCGTTGAACTGCTCATCCAATATGTTCTACAATCGTGGGTTCGAATCCCATCCCTGGCAGAAGTTTTAGGCGGAATTCTTGAAGTTTTGATCTTTTTCAAGTATTTATGGACGAATAAAAAAGATTTATATGAATTTTTTCGTAGGTACGAAAATTTTAGAAGTATCATCTTTCGTAGAGACAACTAATTGACACACTTTTTACGGATTATATCCAAAATCTGCGTCAAATGCTTGAGCGTTTAAATCATTTCAGAAAGTGAACTACTTGCTAAAACAAAACGTTTCATGGGCAGATGAATGACACCCAATTAATTTGAGAGGGCAGCAAAAAAATGAATTTTGACTCAAATCTAGAAGTGCAACAGCTTCTGAAGATCAAAAAACGCGGAAAAACCTATTTACATGAAAACTTCCCTGATTCGATAAGAAACAAAAACGTTACATCGAGACAAGATTTGTCAATTTTTGTTCGACGGCCAATTTCAGCTCAAAATAGTGCTAACCCGTTCTTGCTCTCATGGAAACTGATTATCATCATGAATTAACAAAAAATGATTAAAAGAAGTTGAAAGGTTGCAATTATAATAAGTTTATCTAAGCACTGATACTCCATACGACAGGGTGGCCGAGTGGTTAAGGCGTTGGACAGCTAGTCCAATACGTACTACGAGCGTGGGTTCGAATCCCATCCCTGTCGGAAGCTAAAGGCAAAACTCTTGAAGTTTTGATTTCTTTCAGGTACTTACGAACGAATGTCAACTTTTTTGTAAGTATGAAAAATTTAGAAGTTCGGCTTTAATAGAGACAACTAATTGACGCACTTTTTACGGAACGTATCCACAATCTGCGTCAAAATCTTGAGCGTTTAAATCATTTCAGAAGGTGAATTATTTGCTAAAACCAAACGCTCCATGGGCAGAGGAATGAAAACCAAAAAATTTAAGAGAACAGCAAAAAAATGAGTTTCTGACTAAACTTTAGAAGTGCAACAGCTTCTGAAGATCAAAAAACGCCGAAAAAAACCTATTTACATTTAAAAATACCTGATTTGAAAACAAACAAAAACGTTACATCGAGACAAGATTTGTCAAATTTTGTTCGACGGCCAATTTTAGCTCAAAAGAGTGCTAACCCGTTCTTGCTCTCATGGAAACTGATTATCATCATGAATTAACAAAAAATGATTAAAAGAAGTGCGCAAAAAATAAAAAAAAACTACCCAGAAAACTGTTCTGAAGTTACCAGCCCAAGTAGGAAATTAATTCGAGAAAACTCAGAGAGGGTAAAAATAAAATGACTGTTGACTTAAATTTACAAACTGAACTGCTGAAAGGTTTCAATTAGAATAAGTTTATCTAAGCATATATTCTCCATACGACAGGGTGGCCGAGTGGTTAAGGCGTTGGACTGCTAATCCAATACGTTCCACGTGCGTGGGTTCGAATCCCATCCCTGTCGGAAGCAAATGGCAAAACTCTTGAAGTTTTGATCTTTTTCAGGTATTTTTGGATAAAAAAAAATTTTATGTGAATTTTTTGTAAGTATGAAAAATTTAGAAGTTCAGCTTTAGAAGAGACAACTAATTGACGCACTTTTTACAGAACATTTCCAAAATCTGCGGGTGGTTAGGTCGTTGAACTGTTAATCCAATACATTCTACGTTCGAACCCCATCCCTGGCGGAAGTTTTAGGCAAAACTCTTGAAGTTTTGATTTCTTTCAGGTACTTACGAACGAATGTCAACTTTTTTGTAAGTATGAAAAATTTAGAAGTTCGGCTTTAATAGAGACAACTAATTGACGCACTTTTTACGGAACGTATCCACAATCTGCGTCAAAACCTTGAGCGTTTAAATCATTTCAGAAGGTGAATTATTTGCTAAAACCAAACGCTCCATGGGCAGAGGAATGAAAACCAAAAAATTTAAGAGAACAGCAAAAAAATGAGTTTCTGACTAAACTTTAGAAGTGCAACAGCTTCTAAAGATCAAAAAACGCGGAAAAAAACCTATTTACATTAAAAAATCCCTGATTTGAAAACAAACAAAAACGTTACATCGAGACAAGATTTGTCAAATTTTGTTCGACGGCCAATTTCAGCTCAAAATAGTGCTAACCCGTTCTTGCTCTCATGGAAACTGATTATCATCATGAATTAACAAAAAATGATTAAAAGAAGTGCGCCAAAAATAAAAAAAACTACCCAGAAAACTGTTCTGAAGTTACCAGCCCAAGTAGGAAATTAATTCGAGAAAACTCAGAGAGGGTAAAAATAAAATGACTGTTGACTTAAATTTACAAACTGAACTGCTGAAAGGTTTCAATTAGAATAAGTTTATCTAAGCATACATTCTCCATACGACAGGGTGGCCGAGTGGTTAAGGCGTTGGACTACTAATCCAATACGTTCAACGTGCGTGGGTTCGAATCCCATCCCTGTCGGAAGCAAATGGCAAAACTCTTGAAGTTTTGATCTTTTTCAGGTATTTTTGGATTAAAAAAAATTTTATGTGAATTTTTTGTAAGTATGAAAAATTTAGAAGTTCAGCTTTAGAAGAGACAACTAATTGACGCACTTTTTACAGAACATTTCCAAAATCTGCGGGTGGTTAGGTCGTTGAACTGTTAATCCAATACATTCTACGTTCGTGGGTTCGAACCCCATCCCTGGCGGAAGTTTTAGGCAAAACTCTTGAAGTTTTGATTTCTTTCAGGTACTTACGAACGAATGTCAACTTTTTTGTAAGTATGAAAAATTTAGAAGTTCGGCTTTAATAGAGACAACTAATTGACGCACTTTTTACGGAACGTATCCACAATCTGCGTCAAAACCTTGAGCGTTTAAATCATTTCAGAAGGTGAATTATTTGCTAAAACCAAACGCTCCATGGGCAGAGGAATGAAAACCAAAAAATTTAAGAGAACAGCAAAAAAATGAGTTTCTGACTAAACTTTAGAAGTGCAACAGCTTCTAAAGATCAAAAAACGCGGAAAAAAACCTATTTACATTAAAAAATCCCTGATTTGAAAACAAACAAAAACGTTACATCGAGACAAGATTTGTCAAATTTTGTTCGACGGCCAATTTCAGCTCAAAATAGTGCTAACCCGTTCTTGCTCTCATGGAAACTGATTATCATCATGAATTAACAAAAAATGATTAAAAGAAGTGCGCCAAAAATAAAAAAAACTACCCAGAAAACTGTTCTGAAGTTACCAGCCCAAGTAGGAAATTAATTCGAGAAAACTCAGAGAGGGTAAAAATAAAATGACTGTTGACTTAAATTTACAAACTGAACTGCTGAAAGGTTTCAATTAGAATAAGTTTATCTAAGCATACATTCTCCATACGACAGGGTGGCCGAGTGGTTAAGGCGTTGGACTACTAATCCAATACGTTCAACGTGCGTGGGTTCGAATCCCATCCCTGTCGGAAGCAAATGGCAAAACTCTTGAAGTTTTGATCTTTTTCAGGTATTTTTGGATTAAAAAAATTATATGTGAATTTTTTGTAAGTATGAAAAATTTAGAAGTTCAGCTTTAGAAGAGACAACTAATTGACGCACTTTTTACAGAACATTTCCAAAATCTGCGGGTGGTTAGGTCGTTGAACTGTTAATCCAATACATTCTACGTTCGTGGGTTCGAACCCCATCCCTGGCGGAAGTTTTAGGCAAAACTCTTGAAGTTTTGATTTCTTTCAGGTACTTACGAACGAATGTCAACTTTTTTGTAAGTATGAAAAATTTAGAAGTTCGGCTTTAATAGAGACAACTAATTGACGCACTTTTTACGGAACGTATCCACAATCTGCGTCAAAATCTTGAGCGTTTAAATCATTTCAGAAGGTGAATTATTTGCTAAAACCAAACGCTCCATGGGCAGAGGAATGAAAACCAAAAAATTTAAGAGAACAGCAAAAAAATGAGTTTCTGACTAAACTTTAGAAGTGCAACAGCTTCTAAAGATCAAAAAACGCGGAAAAAAACCTATTTACATTAAAAAATCCCTGATTTGAAAACAAACAAAAACGTTACATCGAGACAAGATTTGTCAAATTTTGTTCGACGGCCAATTTCAGCTCAAAATAGTGCTAACCCGTTATTGCTCTCATGGAAACTGATTATCATCATGAATTAACAAAAAATGATTAAAAGAAGTGCGCCAAAAATAAAAAAAACTACCCAGAAAACTGTTCTGAAGTTACCAGCCCAAGTAGGAAATTAATTCGAGAAAACTCAGAGAGGGTAAAAATAAAATGACTGTTGACTTAAATTTACAAACTGAACTGCTGAAAGGTTTCAATTAGAATAAGTTTATCTAAGCATACATTCTCCATACGACAGGGTGGCCGAGTGGTTAAGGCGTTGGACTGCTAATCCAATACGTTCTACGTGCGTGAGTTCGAATCCCATCCCTGTCGGAAGCAAAACGCAAAACTCTTGAAGTTTTGATCTTTTTCAGGTATTTTTGGACGAAAAAAAAGTTTTATGTGAATTTTTTGTAAGTATGAAAAATTTAGAAGTTCAGCTTTAGAAGAGACAACTAATTGACGCACTTTTTACAGAACATTTCCAAAATCTGCGGGTGGTTAGGGCGTTGAACTGCTAATCCAATACATTCTACGTTCGTGGGTTCGAACCCCATCCCTGGCGGAAGTTTTAGGCAAAACTCTTGAAGTTTTGATTTCTTTCAGGTACTTACGAACGAATGTCAACTTTTTTGTAAGTATGAAAAATTTAGAAGTTCGGCTTTAATAGAGACAACTAATTGACGCACTTTTTACGGAACGTATCCACAATCTGCATCAAAATCTTGAGCGTTTAAATCATTTCAGAAGGTGAATTATTTGCTAAAACCAAACGCTCCATGGGCAGAGGAATGAAAACCAAAAAATTTAAGAGAACAGCAAAAAAATGAGTTTCTGACTAAACTTTAGAAGTGCAACAGCTTCTGAAGATCAAAAAACGCGGAAAAAAACCTATTTACATTAAAAAATCCCTGATTTGAAAACAAACAAAAACGTTACATCGAGACAAGATTTGTCAAATTTTGTTCGACGGCCAATTTTAGCTCAAAAGAGTGCTAACCCGTTCTTGCTCTCATGGAAACTGATTATCATCATGAATTAACAAAAAATGATTAAAAGAAGTGCGCCTAAAATAAAAAAAACTACCCAGAAAACTGTTCTGAAGTTACCAGCCCAAGTAGGAAATTAATTCGAGAAAACTCAGAGAGGGTAAAAATAAAATGACTGTTGACTTAAATTTACAAACTGAACTGCTGAAAGGTTTCAATTAGAATAAGTTTATCTAAGCATATATTCGCCATACGACAGGGTGGCCGAGTGGTTAAGGCGTTGGACTGCTAATCCAATACGTTCTACGTGCGTGGGTTCGAATCCCATCCCTGTCGGAAGCAAAAGGCAAAACTCTTGAAGTTTTGATCTTTTTCAGGTATTTTTGGACGAAAAAAAAGTTTTATGTGAATTTTTTGTAAGTATGAAAAATATAGAAGTTCAGCTTTAGAAGAGACAACTAATTGACGCACTTTTTACAGAACATTTCCAAAATCTGCGGGTGGTTAGGGCGTTGAACTGCTAATCCAATACATTCTACGTTCGTGGGTTCGAACCCCATCCCTGGCGGAAGTTTTAGGCAAAACTCTTGAAGTTTTGATTTCTTTCAGGTACTTACGAACGAATGTCAACTTTTTTGTAAGTATGAAAAATTTAGAAGTTCGGCTTTAATAGAGACAACTAATTGACGCACTTTTTACGGAACGTATCCACAATCTGCATCAAAATCTTGAGCGTTTAAATCATTTCAGAAGGTGAATTATTTGCTAAAACCAAACGCTCCATGGGCAGAGGAATGAAAAACAAAAAATTTAAGAGAACAGCAAAAAAATGAGTTTCTGACTAAACTTTAGAAGTGCAACAGCTTCTGAAGATCAAAAAACGCGGAAAAAAACCTATTTACATTAAAAAATCCCTGATTTGAAAACAAACAAAAACGTTACATCGAGACAAGATTTGTCAAATTTTGTTCGACGGCCAATTTTAGCTCAAAAGAGTGCTAACCCGTTCTTGCTCTCATGGAAACTGATTATCATCATGAATTAACAAAAAATGATTAAAAGAAGTGCGCCAAAAATAAAAAAAACTACCCAGAAAACTGTTCTGAAGTTACCAGCCCAAGTAGGAAATTAATTCGAGAAAACTCAGAGAGGGTAAAAATAAAATGACTGTTGACTTAAATTTACAAACTGAACTGCTGAAAGGTTTCAATTAGAATAAGTTTATCTAAGCATATATTCTCCATACGACAGGGTGGCCGAGTGGTTAAGGCGTTGGACTGCTAATCCAATACGTTCTACGTGCGTGGGTTCGAATCCCATCCCTGTCGGAAGCAAAAGGCAAAACTCTTGAAGTTTTGATCTTTTTCAGGTATTTTTGGACGAAAAAAAAGTTTTATGTGAATTTTTTGTAAGTATGAAAAATATAGAAGTTCAGCTTTAGAAGAGACAACTAATTGACGCACTTTTTACAGAACATTTCCAAAATCTGCGGGTGGTTAGGGCGTTGAACTGCTAATCCAATACATTCTACGTTCGTGGGTTCGAACCCCATCCCTGGCGGAAGTTTTAGGCAAAACTCTTGAAGTTTTGATTTCTTTCAGGTACTTACGAACGAATGTCAACTTTTTTGTAAGTATGAAAAATTTAGAAGTTCGGCTTTAATAAAGACAACTAATTGACGCACTTTTTAAGGAACGTATCCACAATCTGCGTCAAAATCTTGAGCGTTTAAATCATTTCAGAAGGTGAATTATTTGCTAAAACCAAACGCTCCATGGGCAGAGAAATGAAAACCAAAAAATTTAAGAGAACAGCAAAAAAATGAGTTTCTGACTAAACTTTAGAAGTGCAACAGCTTCTGAAGATCAAAAAACGCGGAAAAAAACCTATTTACATTAAAAAATCCCTGATTTGAAAACAAACAAAAACGTTACATCGAGACAAGATTTGTCAAATTTTGTTCGACGGCCAATTTTAGCTCAAAAGAGTGCTAACCCGTTCTTGCTCTCATGGAAACTGATTATCATCATGGATTAACAAAAAATGATTAAAAGAAGTGCGCCAAAAATAAAAAAAACTTCCCAGAAAACTGTTCTGAAGTTACCAGCCCAAGTAGGAAAATAATTCGAGAAAACTCAGAGAGGGTAAAAATAAAATGACTGTCGACTTAAATTTACAAACTGAACTGCTGAAAGGTTTCAATTAGAATAAGTTTATCTAAGCATAAATTCTCCATACGACAGGGTGGCCGAGTGGTTAAGGCGTTGAACTGCTAATCCAATACGTTCTACGTGCGTGGGTTCGAATCCCATCCCTGTCGGAAGCAAAAAGCAAAACTCTTGAAGTTTTGATCTTTTTCAGGTATTTTTGGACGAAAGAAAAGTTTTATGTGAATTTTTTGTAAGTATGAAAAATTTAGAAGTTCAGCTTTAGAAGAGACAACTAATTGACGCACTTTTTACAGAACATTTCCAAAATCTGCGGGTGGTTAGGGCGTTGAACTGCTAATCCAATACATTCTACGTTCGTGGGTTCGAACCCCATCCCTGGCGGAAGTTTTAGGCAAAACTCTTGAAGTTTTGATCTTTTTCAGGTATTTATGGACGAATAAAAAAGTTTTATTTGAATTTTTTGCAAGTATGAAAAATTTAGAAGTTCAGCTTTAGTAGAGACAGCTAATTGACGCACTTTTTACGGAACAAATCCAAAACCTGCGTCAAAAGCTTGAGCGTTCAAATCATTTCAGAAAGTGAATTATTAGCTAAAACCAAACGTTCCATGGGCGGAGGAATGAAAACCAAAAAACTTAAGAGAACAGCAAAAAAATGAGTTTTGATCTAACTTTAGAAGTGCAACAGCTTCTGAAGATCAAAAAACGCGGAAAAAATCTGTTTACATGAAAACTTTCCTGATTTGATAAGAAACAAAAACGTAATATCGAGACAAGATTTGTCAAATTTTGTTCGACGGCCAATTTTAGCTCAAAAGAGTGCTAACCCGTTCTTGTTCTCATGGAAACTGATTATCATCATGAATTAACAAAAAATGATTAAAAGAAGTGCGCCAAAAATAAAAAACAAACCAGAAAACTGTTCTGGTGTTACCAGCCCAAGTAGGAAATAAATTCGAGAAAACTCAGAGAGGGTAAAAATAAAATGACTGTTGACTTAAATTTACAAACTGAACTGCTGAAAGGTTTCAATTAGAATAAGTTTATCTAAGCACACATTCTCCATACGACAGGGTGGCCGAGTGGTTAAGGCGTTGGACTGATAATCCAATACGTTCTACGTGCGTGGAATCGAATCCCATCCCTGTCGGAAGCTAAAGGCAAAACTATTGAAGTTTTGATCTTTTTCAGGTATTTTTGGACGAAACAAAAAGTTTTATGTGAATTTTTTGTAAGTATGAAAAATTTAGAAGTTCAGCTTTAGAAGAGACAACTAATTGACGCACTTTTTAGAGAACATTTCCAAAATCTGCGGGTGGTTAGGGCGTTGAACTGCTAATCCAATACTTTCTACGTTCGTGGGTTCGAATCCCATCCCTGGCGGAAGTTTTAGGCAAAACTCTTGAAGTTTTGATCTTTTTCACGTATTTATGGACGTATAAAAACAGAAAATTACCCAGAAAACTGTTCTGAAGTTACCAGCCCAAGCAGGAAACTAATTCGAGAAAACTCAGACATGGTAAAAACAAAACGACTGTTGACTTGAAATTTCAAACTGAACTGCTGAAAGTTTTCAATTAGAATAAGCTTATCTAAGGCACAAGTCCTAGGTACGACAGGGTGGCCGGGTGGTTAAGGCGTTGAACTGCTAATCCACTACATTCTACGTTCGTGGGTACGAATCCCATCCCTGGCGGAAGTTTTAGGCAAAACTCTTGAAGTTTTGATCTTTTTCACGTATTTATGGACGTATAAAAACAGAAAATTACCCAGAAAACTGTTCTGAAGTTACCAGCCCAAGCAGGAAACTAATTCGAGAAAACTCAGACATGGTAAAAACAAAACGACTGTTGACTTGAAATTTCAAACTGAACTGCTGAAAGTTTTCAATTAGAATAAGCTTATCTGAGGCACAAGTCCTAGGTACGACAAGGTGGCCGGGTAGTTAAGGCGTTGAACTGCTCATCCAATACGTTCTACGTTCGTGGGTTCAAATCCCATCCCTGTCGGAAGCAAAAAGCAAAACTCTTGAAGTTTTGATCTTTTTCAGGTATTTTTGGACGAAAAAAAAGTTTTATGTGAATTTTTTGTAAGTATGAAAAATTTAGAAGTTCAGCTTTAGAAGAGACAACTAATTGACGCACTTTTTACAGAACATTTCCAAAATCTGCGGGTGGTTAGGGCGTTGAACTGCTAATCCAATACTTTCTACGTTCGTGGGTTCGAATCCCATCCCTGGCGGAAGTTTTAGGCAAAACTCTTGAAGTTTTGATCTTTTTCACGTATTTATGGACGCATAAAAACAGAAAATTACCCAGATAACTGTTCTGAAGTTACCAGCCCAAGCAGGAAACTAATTCAAGAAAACTCAGACATGGTAAAAACAAAACGACTGTTGACTTGAAATTTCAAACTGAACTGCTGAAAGTTTTCAATTAGAATAAGCTTATCTAAGGCACAAGTCCTAGGTACGACAGGGTGGCCGGGTGGTTAAGGCGTTGAACTGCTAATCCACTACATTCTACGTTCGTGGGTTCGAATCCCATCCCTGGCGGAAGTTTTAGGCAAAACTCTTGAAGTTTTGATCTTTTTCACGTATTTATGGACGTATAAAAACAGAAAATTACCCAGAAAACTGTTCTGAAGTTACCAGCCCAAGCAGGAAACTAATTCGAGAAAACTCAGACATGGTAAAAACAAAACGACTGTTGACTTGAAATTTCAAACTGAACTGCTGAAAGTTTTCAATTAGAATAAGCTTATCTAAGGCACAAGTCCTAGGTACGACAGGGTGGCCGGGTTGTTAAGGCGTTGAACTGCTCATCCAATACGTTCTACGTTCGTGGGTTCAAATCCCATCCCTGGCGGAAGTTTTAGGCAAAATTCTTGAAGTTTTGATCTTCTTCAGGTATTTATGGACGAATAAAAAAGTTTTATTTGAATTTTTTTGTAAGTATGAAAAATTTAGAAGTTCAGCTTTAGTAGAGACAAATAATTGACGCACTTTTTACGGAACATATACAAAACCTGCGTCAAAAGCTTGAGCGTTCAAATCATTTCAGAAAGTGAATTATTTGCTAAAACCAAACGCTCCATGGGCAGATGAATGAAAACCAAAAAAACTTAAGAGAACAGCAAAAAAATGAGTTTCTGACCAAACTTTAGAAGTGCAACAGCTTCTGAAGATCAAAAAACGCGGAAAAAAACCTATTTACATTAAAACATCCCTGATTTGAAAACAAACAAAAACGTTACATCGAGACAAGATTTGTCAAATTTTGTTCGACGGCCAATTTTAGCTCAAAAGAGTGCTAACCCGTTCTTGCTCTCATGGAAACTGATTATCATCATGAATTAACAAAAAATGATTAAAAGAAGTGCGCCAAAAATAAAAACAACCCAGAAAACTGTTCTGAAGTTACCAGCCCAAGTAGGAAATAAGTTCGAGAAAACTCAGAGAGGGTAAAAATAAAATGACTGTTGACTTAAATTTACAAACTGAACTGCTGAAAGGTTTCAATTAAAATAAGTTTATCTAAGCACACATTCTCCATACGACAGGGTGGCCGAGTGGTTAAGGCGTTGGACTGCTACTCCAATACGTTCTTCGTGCGTGGAATCGAATCCCATCCCTGTCGGAAGCTAAAGGCAAAACTATTGAAGTTTTGATCTTTTTCAGGTATTTTTGGACAAAAAAAAAGTTTTATGTGAATTTTTTGTAAGTATGAAAAATTTAGAAGTTCAGCTTCAGAAGAGACAACTAATTGACGCACTTTTTACAAAACAATTCCAAAATCTGCGGGTGGTTAGGGCGTTGAACTGCTAATCCAATACATTCTACGTTCGTGGGTTCGAATCCCATCCCTGGCGGAAGTTTTAGGCAAAACTCTTGAAGTTTTGATCTTTTTCACGTATTTATGGACGTATAAAAATAGAAAATTACCCAGAAAACTGTTCTGAAAATACCAGCCCAAGTAGGAAATTATTTCGAGAAAACTCAGAGAGGGTAAAAATAAAATGACTGTTGACTTAAATTTACAAACTGAACTGCTGAAAGGTTTCAATTATAATAAGTTTATCTAAGCACACATTCTTCATACGACAGGGTGGCCGAGTGGTTAAGGCGTTGGACTGATAATCCAATACGTTCTACGTGCGTGGAATCGAATCCCATCCCTGTCGGAAGCTAAAGGCAAAACTATTGAAGTTTTGATCTTTTTCAGGTATTTTTGGACGAATAAAAAAGTTTTATTGGAATTTTTTTTAAGTATGAAAAATTTAGAAGTTCAGCTTTAGAAGAGACAACTAATTGACGCACTTTTTAGAGAACATTTCCAAAATCTGCGGGTGGTTAGGGCGTTGAACTGCTAATCCAATACTTTCTACGTTCGTGGGTTCGAATCCCATCCCTGGCGGAAGTTTTAAGCAAAATTCTTGAAGTTTTGATCTTTTTCATGTATTTATGGACGAATAAAAAAGTTTTATTTGAATTTTTTTGTAAGTATGAAAAATTTAGAAGTTCAGCTTCAGAAGAGACAACTAATTGACGCACTTTTTACAAAACAATTCCAAAATCTGCGGGTGGTTAGGGCGTTGAACTGCTAATCCAATACATTCTACGTTCGTGGGTTCGAATCCCATCCCTGGCGGAAGTTTTAAGCAAAATTCTTGAAGTTTTGATCTTTTTCAGGTATTTATGGACGAATAAAAAAGTTTTATTTGAATTTTTTTGTAAGTATGAAAAACTTAGAAGTTCAGCTTTAGAAGAGACAACTAATTGACGCACTTTTTAGAGAACATTTCCAAAATCTGCGGGTGGTTAGGGCGTTGAACTGCTAATCCAATACTTTCTACGTTCGTGGGTTCGAATCCCATCCCTGGCGGAAGTTTTAAGCAAAACTCTTGAAGTTTTGATCTTTTTCACGTATTTATGGACGCATAAAAACAGAAAATTACCCAGAAAACTGTTCTGAAGTTACCAGCCCAAGTAGGAAACTAATTCGAGAAACTCAGACATGGTAAAAACAAACTGACTGTTGACTTGAAATTTCAAACTGAACAGCTGAAAGTTTTCAATTAGAATAAGCTTATCTAAGGCACAAGTCCTAGGTACGACAGGGTGGCCGGGTGGTTAAGGCGTTGAACTGCTAATCCACTACATTCTACGTTCGTGGGTTCGAATCCCATCCCTGGCGGAAGTTTTAGGCAAAACTCTTGAAGTTTTGATCTTTTTCACGTATTTATGGACGTATAAAAACAGAAAATTACCCAGAAAACTGTTCTGAAGTTACCAGCCCAAGCAGGAAATTAATTCGAGAAAACTCAGACATGGTAAAAACAAAACGACTGTTGACTTGAAATTTCAAACTGAACTGCTGAAAGTTTTCAATTAGAATAAGCTTATCTAAGGCACAAGTCCTAGGTACGACAGGGTGGCCGGGTGGTTAAGGCGTTGAACTGCTAATCCACTACATTCTACGTTCGTGGGTTCGAATCCCATCCCTGGCGGAAGTTTTAAGCAAAACTCTTGAAGTTTTGATCTTTTTCACGTATTTATGGACGCATAAAAACAGAAAATTACCCAGAAAACTGTTCTGAAGTTACCAGCCCAAGTAGGAAACTAATTCGAGAAACTCAGACATGGTAAAAACAAACTGACTGTTGACTTGAAATTTCAAACTGAACAGCTGAAAGTTTTCAATTAGAATAAGCTTATCTAAGGCACAAGTCCTAGGTACGACAGGGTGGCCGGGTGGTTAAGGCGTTGAACTGCTAATCCACTACATTCTACGTTCGTGGGTTCGAATCCCATCCCTGGCGGAAGTTTTAGGCAAAACTCTTGAAGTTTTGATCTTTTTCACGTATTTATGGACGTATAAAAACAGAAAATTACCCAGAAAACTGTTCTGAAGTTACCAGCCCAAGCAGGAAATTAATTCGAGAAAACTCAGACATGGTAAAAACAAAACGACTGTTGACTTGAAATTTCAAACTGAACTGCTGAAAGTTTTCAATTAGAATAAGCTTATCTAAGCCACAAGTCCTAGGTACGACAGGGTGGCCGGGTTGTTAAGGCGTTGAACTGCTCATCCAATACGTTCTACGTTCGTGGGTTCAAATCCCATCCCTGGCGGAAGTTTTAGGCAAAATTCTTGAAGTTTTGATCTTTTTCAGGTATTTATGGACGAATAAAAAAGTTTTATTTGAATTTTTTTGTAAGTATGAAAAATTTAGAAGTTCAGCTTTAGTAGAGACAACTAATTGACGCACTTTTTACGGAACATATACAAAACCTGCGTCAAGAGCTTGAGCGTTCAAATCATTTCAGAAAGTGAATTATTTGCTAAAACCAAACGCTCCATGGGCAGATGAATGAAAACCAAAAAATTTAAGAGAACAGCAAAAAAATGAGTTTCTGACCAAACTTTAGAAGTGCAACAGCTTCTGAAGATCAAAAAACGCGGAAAAAAACCTATTTACATTAAAACATCCCTGATTTGAAAACAAACAAAAACGTTACATCGAGACAAGATTTGTCAAATTTTGTTCGACGGCCAATTTTAGCTCAAAAGAGTGCTAACCCGTTCTTGCTCTCATGGAAACTGATTATCATCATGAATTAACAAAAAATGATTAAAAGAAGTGCGCCAAAAATAAAAAACAACCCAGAAAACTGTTCTGAAGTTACCAGCCCAAGTAGGAAATAAGTTCGAGAAAACTCAGAGAGGGTAAAAATAAAATGACTGTTGACTTAAATTTACAAACTGAACTGCTGAAAGGTTTCAATTAGAATAAGTTTATCTAAGCACACATTCTCCATACGACAGGGTGGCCGAGTGGTTGAGGCGTTGGACTGCTAATCCAATATGTTCTTCGTGCGTGGAATCGAATCCCATCCCTGTCGGAAGCTAAAGGCAAAACTATTGAAGTTTTGATCTTTTTCAGGTATTTTTGGACGAAAAAAAAAGTTTTATGTGAATTTTTTGTAAGTATGAAAAATTTAGAAGTTCAGCTTCAGAAGAGACAACTAATTGACGCACTTTTTACAAAACAATTCCAAAATCTGCGGGTGGTTAGGGCGTTGAACTGCTAATCCAATACATTCTACGTTCGTGGGTTCGAATCCCATCCCTGGCGGAAGTTTTAGGCAAAATTCTTGAAGTTTTGATCTTTTTCACGTATTTATGGACGTATAAAAACAGAAAATTACCCAGAAAACTGTTCTGAAGTTACCAGCCCAAGTAGGAAACTAATTCGAGAAAACTCAGACATGGTAAAAACAAAACGACTGTTGACTTGAAATTTCAAACTGAACTGCTGAAAGTTTTCAATTAGAATAAGCTTATCTAAGGCACAAGTCCTAGGTACGACAGGGTGGCCGGGTGGTTAAGGCGTTGAACTGCTCATCCAATACGTTCTACGTTCGTGGGTTCGAATCCCATCCCTGGCGGAAGTTTTAGGCAAAATTCTTGAAGTTTTGATCTTTTTCAGGTATTTATGGACGAATAAAAAAGTTTTATTTGAATTTTTTTGTAAGTATGAAAAATTTAGAAGTTCAGCTTCAGAAGAGACAACTAATTGACGCACTTTTTACAAAACAATTCCAAAATCTGCAGGTGGTTAGGGCGTTGAACTGCTAATCCAATACATTCTACGTTCGTGGGTTCGAATCCCATCCCTGGCGGAAGTTTTAGGCAAAACTCTTGAAGTTTTGATCTTTTTCACGTATTTATGGACGTATAAAAACAGAAAATTACCCAGAAAACTGTTCTGAAGTTACCAGCCCAAGTAGGAAACTAATTCGAGAAAACTCAGACATGGTAAAAACAAAACGACTGTTGACTTGAAATTTCAAACTGAACTGCTGAAAGTTTTCAATTAGAATAAGCTTATCTAAGGCACAAGTCCTAGGTACGACAGGGTGGCCGGGTGCTTAAGGCGTTGAACTGCTCATCCAATACGTTCTACGTTCGTGGGTTCGAATCCCATCCCTGGCGGAAGTTTTAGGCAAAATTCTTGAAGTTTTGATCTTTTTCAGGTATTTATGGACGAATAAAAAAGTTTTATTTGAATTTTTTTGTAAGTATGAAAAATTTAGAAGTTCAGCTTCAGAAGAGACAACTAATTGACTCACTTTTTACAAAACAATTCCAAAATCTGCGGGTGGTTAGGGCGTTGAACTGCTAATCCAATACATTCTACGTTCGTGGGTTCGAATCCCATCCCTGGCGGAAGTTTTAGGCAAAACTCTTGAAGTTTTGATCTTTTTCACGTATTTATGGACGTATAAAAATAGAAAATTACCCAGAAAACTGTTCTGAAGTTACCAGCCCAAGTAGGAAATTATTTCGAGAAAACTCAGAGAGGGTAAAAATAAAATGACTGTTGACTTAAATTTACAAGCTGAAAGGTTTCAATTATAATAAGTTTATCTAAGCACACATTCTTCATACGACAGGGTGGCCGAGTGGTTAAGGCGTTGGACTGATAATCCAATACGTTCTACGTGCGTGGAATCGAATCCCATCCCTGTCGGAAGCTAAAGGCAAAACTATTGAAGTTTTGATCTTTTTCAGGTATCTTTGGCCGAATAAAAAAGTTTTATTTGAATTTTTTTTAAGTATGAAAAATTTAGAAGTTCAGCTTTAGAAGAGACAACTAATTGACGCACTTTTTAGAGAACATTTCCAAAATCTGCGGGTGGTTAGGGCGTTGAACTGCTAATCCAATACTTTCTACGTTCGTGGGTTCGAATCCCATCCCTGGCGGAAGTTTTAAGCAAAATTCTTGAAGTTTTGATCTTTTTCAGGTATTTATGGACGAATAAAAAAGTTTTATTTGAATTTTCTTGTAAGTATGAAAAATTTAGAAGTTCAGCTTTAGAAGAGACAACTAATTGACGCACTTTTTAGAGAACATTTCCAAAATCTGCGGGTGGTTAGGGCGTTGAACTGCTAATCCAATACTTTCTACGTTCGTGGGTTCGAATCCCATCCCTGGCGGAAGTTTTAAGCAAAACTCTTGAAGTTTTGATCTTTTTCACGTATTTATGGACACATAAAAACAGAAAATTACCCAGAAAACTGTTCTGAAGTTACCAGCCCAAGTAGAAAACTAATTCGAGAAACTCAGACATGGTAAAAACAAACTGACTGTTGACTTGAAATTTCAAACTGAACTGCTGAAAGTTTTCAATTAGAATAAGCTTATCTAAGGCACAAGTCCTAGGTACGACAGGGTGGCCGGGTGGTTAAGGCGTAACTACTAATCCACTACATTCTACGTTCGTGGGTTCGAATCCCATCCCTGGCGGAAGTTTTAGGCAAAACTCTTGAAGTTTTGATCTTTTTCACGTATTTATGGACGTATAAAAACAGAAAATTACCCAGAAAACTGTTCTGAAGTTACCAGCCCAAGCAGGAAATTAATTCGAGAAAACTCAGACATGGTAAAAACAAAACGACTGTTGACTTGAAATTTCAAACTGAACTGCTGAAAGTTTTCAATTAGAATAAGCTTATCTAAGGCACAAGTCCTAGGTACGACAGGGTGGCCGGGTTGTTAAGGCGTTGAACTGCTCATCCAATACGTTCTACGTTCGTGGGTTCAAATCCCATCCCTGGCGGAAGTTTTAGGCAAAATTCTTGAAGTTTTGATCTTTTTCAGGTATTTATGGACGAATAAAAAAGTTTTATTTGAATTTTTTTGTAAGTATGAAAAATTTAGAAGTTCAGCTTTAGTAGAGACAACTAATTGACGCACTTTTTACGGAACATATACAAAACCTGCGTCAAAAGCTTGAGCGTTCAAATCATTTCAGAAAGTGAATTATTTGCTAAAACCAAACGCTCCATGGGCAGATGAATGAAAACCAAAAAATTTAAGAGAACAGCAAAAAAATGAGTTTCTGACCAAACTTTAGAAGTGCAACAGCTTCTGAAGATCAAAAAACGCGGAAAAAAACCTATTTACATTAAAACATCCCTGATTTGAAAACAAACAAAAACGTTACATCGAGACAAGATTTGTCAAATTTTGTTCGACGGCCAATTTTAGCTCAAAAGAGTGCTAACCCGTTCTTGCTCTCATGGAAACTGATTATCATCATGAATTAACAAAAAATGACTAAAAGAAGTGCGCCAAAAAAAAAACAACCCAGAAAACTGTTCTGAAGTTACCAGCCCAAGTAGGAAATAAGTTCGAGAAAACTCAGAGAGGGTAAAAATAAAATGACTGTTGACTTAAATTTACAAACTGAACTGCTGAAAGGTTTCAATTAGAATAAGTTTATCTAAGCACACATTCTCCATACGACAGGGTGGCCGAGTGGTTGAGGCGTTGGACTGCTAATCCAATACGTTCTTCGTGCGTGGAATCGAATCCCATCCCTGTCGGAAGCTAAAGGCAAAACTATTGAAGTTTTGATCTTTTTCAGGTATTTTTGGACGAAAAAAAAGTTTTATGTGAATTTTTTGTAAGTATGAAAAATTTAGAAGTTCAGCTTCAGAAGAGACAACTAATTGACGCACTTTTTACAAAACAATTCCAAAATCTGCGGGTGGTTAGGGCGTTGAACTGCTAATCCAATACATTCTACGTTCGTGGGTTCGAATCCCATCCCTGGCGGAAGTTTTAGGCAAAATTCTTGAAGTTTTGATCTTTTTCACGTATTTATGGACGTATAAAAACAGAAAATTACCCAGAAAACTGTTCTGAAGTTACCAGCCCAAGTAGGAAACTAATTCGAGAAAACTCAGACATGGTAAAAACAAAACGACTGTTGACTTGAAATTTCAAACTGAACTGCTGAAAGTTTTCAATTAGAATAAGCTTATCTAAGGCACAAGTCCTAGGTACGACAGGGTGGCCGGGTGGTTAAGGCGTTGAGCTGCTCATCCAATACGTTCTACGTTCGTGGGTTCGAATCCCATCCCTGGCGGAAGTTTTAGGCAAAATTCTTGAAGTTTTGATCTTTTTCAGGTATTTATGGACGAATAAAAAAGTTTTATTTGAATTTTTTTGTAAGTATGAAAAATTTAGAAGTTCAGCTTTAGTAGAGACAACTAATTGACGCACATTTTACGGAACATATCCAAAACCTGCGTCAAAAGCTTGAGCGTTCAAATCATTTCAGAAAGTGAATTATTTGCTAAAACCAAACGCTCCATGGGCAGATGAATGAAAACCAAAAAATTTAAGAGAACAGCAAAAAAATGAGTTTCTGACCAAACTCTAGAAGTGCAACAGCTTCTGAAGATCAAAAAACGCGGAAAAAAACCTATTTATATTAAAACATCCCTGATTTGAAAACAAACAAAAACGTTACATCGATACAAGATTTGTCAATTTTTGTTCGACGGCCAATTTTAGCTCAAAAGAGTGCTAACCCGTTCTTGCTCTCATGGAAACTGATTATCATCATGAACTAACAAAAAATGATTAAAAGAAGTGCGCCAAAAATACAAAAAACTACCGAGAAATGTGTTCTGAAGTTACCAGCCCAAGTAGGAAATTATTTCGAGAAAACTCAGAGAGGGTAAAAACAAAATGACTGTTGACTTAAATTTACAAACTGAACTGCTGAAAGGTTTCAAATATAATAAGATTATCTAAGCACTCATACTCCATACGACAGGGTGGCCGAGTGGTTAAGGCGTTGGACTGCTAATCCAATACGTTCTACGTGCGTGGGTTCGAATCCCATCCCTGTCGGAAGCTAAAGGCAAAACTCTTGAAGTTTTGATTTCTTTCAGGTACTTACGGACGAATGTGAACTTTTTTGTATGTATGAAAAATTTAGAAGTTCGGCTTTAATAGAGACAACTAAATGATACAGTTTTTACGGAACGTATCCACAATCTGCGTCAAAAGCTTGAGCGTTTAAATCATTTCAGAAGGTGAATTATTTGCTAAAACCAAACGCTCCATGGGCAGATGAATGAAAACCAAAAAATTTAAGAGAACAGCAAAAAAATGAGTTTCTGACCAAACTCTAGAAATGCAACAGCTTCTGAAGATCAAAAAACGCGGAAAAAAACCTATTTACATTAAAACATCCCTGATTTGAAAACAAACAAAAACGTTACATCGATACAAGATTTGTCAATTTTTGTTCGACGGCCAATTTTAGCTCAAAAGAGTGCTAACCCGTTCTTGCTCTCATGGAAACTGATTATCATCATGAATTAACAAAAAATGATTAAAAGAAGTGCGCCAAAAATACAAAAAACTACCCAGAAATGTGTTCTGAAGTTACCAGCCCAAGTAGGAAATTATTTCGAGAAAACTCAGAGAGGGTAAAAATAAAATGACTGTTGACTTAAATTTACAAACTGAACTGCTGAAAGGTTTCAATTATAATAAGATTATCTAAGCACTCATACTCCATACGACAGGGTGGCCGAGTGGTTAAGGCGTTGGACTGCTAATCCAATACGTTCTACGTGCGTGGGTTCGAATCCCATCCCTGTCGGAAGCTAAAGGCAAAACTCTTGAAGTTTTGATTTCTTTCAGGTACTTACGGACGAATGTGAACTTTTTTGTATGTATGAAAAATTTAGAAGTTCGGCTTTAATAGAGACAACTAAATGATACACTTTTTACGGAACGTATCCACAATCTGCGTCAAAAGCTTGAGCGTTTAAATCATTTCAGAAGGTGAATTATTTGCTAAAACCAAACGCTCCATGGGCAGATGAA
Organism: Symsagittifera roscoffensis; assembly: GCF_963678635.1. NCBI lineage: Eukaryota > Metazoa > Xenacoelomorpha > Acoela > Convolutidae > Symsagittifera > Symsagittifera roscoffensis. Next base: position 385,985 of record NW_026971149.1, read on the forward strand.
TGAAAACCAAAAAATTTAAGAGAACAGCAAAAAATGAGTTTCTGACCAAACTTTAGAAGTGCAACAGCTTCTGAAGATCAAAAAATGCGGAAAAAACCTTCAGGGCTTGAGAGATGTTTTTCCACCCTGGGACTGACGTATGAGAAGCTTCGCGCTCAACTCGGCGTTGAGAAATCCAGAAATTGGGCGTTTCTGATCACGAAACTCAACTCTTGTTGATATGTTAATTTAATTCACAATTTAACAAAAAAAACATGTTTTTTTTCGATAAATAACAGTTAGTTTGTTATTTTTGTTTTTCACTTACATTTTGCCAACCCTGCTTTAAAGGAACATATCCAAAATCTGCGTCAAAAGCTTGAGCGTTTAAATCATTTCAGAAAAGGAACTACTTGCTAAAACCAAACGCTCTATGGGCGGAGGAATAAAACGTTCAATGGGCGGAGGAATGACAAATTTTTAAGAGAAAACAGCAAAAATTTAGTTTTTGACCTAAATTTAGAAGAGGACACCTTTTGAAGATCAAAAAATGCGGACAAAAAACCTATTTACTTTAAAAGTTTCCTGATTCGAAAAGAAACAAAAACGTTACATCGAGACAAGCTTTGTGAATTTTTGTTCGACGGCCAATTTTAGCTCAAAAAACTGCTAACCCATTCTTGGACCCATAGAAATTGACTATCATCGTGAAATGATATAAAATTATTTTTAAAAAGTGCGCTAAAAATAGAAAGTTAACCAGAAAACTGTTCTGAAGTTACCAGCCCAAGTAGGAAACTAATTCGAGAAAACTCAGACATGGTAAAAACAAAATGACTGTTGATTTAAAATTTCAAACTGAACTGTGAAAGGTTTCAATTAGAATAAGCTTATTTAAGGCACAAGTCCTCGAAACGCTAGGGTGGCCGGGTGGTGATGGCGCTGAACTGTTAGTTTAATACGTTCTACGTTCGTGGGTTCGAATCCCATCCCTGGCAGAAGTTGTAGGCGAAATTCTTGAAGTTTTGATCTTTGTCAAGTATTTAAGTATTTATGGACGAATAAAAAAGATTTATGTGAATTTTTTCGTAGGTATGAAAATTTTAGAAGTATCATCTTTCGTAGACTAATTGACACACTTTTTACGGATTATATCCGAAATCTGCGTCAAAAGCGTGAGCGTTTAAATCATTTCAGAAGGTGAATTATTTGCTAAAACCAAACGCTCCATGGGCAGATGAATGAAAACCAAAAAATTTAAGAGAACAGCAAAAAAATGAGTTTCTGACCAAACTTTAGAAGTGCAACAGCTTCTGAAGATCAAAAAATGCGGAAAAAACCTTCAGGGCTTGAGAGATGTTTTTCCACCCTGGGACTGACGTAGGAGAAGCTTCGTGCTCAACTCGGCATTGAGAAATCCAGAAATTAGGCGTTTCTGATCACGAAACTCAACTCTTGTTGATATGTTAATTTAATTAACAATTTAACAAAAAAACATGTTTTTTTTTTCGATAAATAACAGTTAGTTTGTTATTTTTGTTTTTCATTTACATTTTGCCAACCCTGCTTTAAAGGAACATATCCAAAATCTGCGTCAAAAGCTTGAGCGTTTAAATCATTTCAGAAAAGGAACTACTTGCTAAAACCAAACGCTCTATGGGCGGAGGAATAAAACGTTCAATGGGCGGAGGAATGACAAATTTTTAAGAGAAAACAGCAAAAATTTAGTTTTTGACCTAAATTTAGAAGAGGACACCTTTTGAAGATCAAAAAATGCGGACAAAAAACCTATTTACTTTAAAAGTTTCCTGATTCGAAAAGAAACAAAAACGTTACATCGAGACAAGCTTTGTGAATTTTTGTTCGACGGCCAATTTTAGCTCAAAAAACTGCTAACCCATTCTTGGACCCATAGAAATTGACTATCATCGTGAAATGATATAAAATTACTTTTAAAAAGTGCGCTAAAAATAGAAAGTTAACCAGAAAACTGTTCTGAAGTTACCAGCCCAAGTAGGAAACTAATTCGAGAAAACTCAGACATGGTAAAAACAAAATGACTGTTGATTTAAAATTTCAAACTGAACTGTGAAAGGTTTCAATTAGAATAAGCTTATTTAAGGCACAAGTCCTCGAAACGCTAGGGTGGCCGGGTGGTGAAGGCGCTGAACTGTTAGTTTAATACGTTCTACGTTCGTGGGTTCGAATCCCATCCCTGGCAGAAGTTGTAGGCGAAATTCTTGAAGTTTTGATCTTTGTCAAGTATTTAAGTATTTATGGACGAATAAAAAAGATTTATGTGAATTTTTTCGTAGGTATGAAAATTTTAGAAGTATCATCTTTCGTAGACTAATTGACACACTTTTTACGGATTATATCCGAAATCTGCGTCAAAAGCGTGAGCGTTTAAATCATTTCAGAAGGTGAATTATTTGCTAAAACCAAACGCTCCATGGGCAGATGAATGAAAACCAAAAAATTTAAGAGAACAGCAAAAAAATGAGTTTCTGACCAAACTTTAGAAGTGCAACAGCTTCTGAAGATCAAAAAATGCGGAAAAAACCTTCAGGGCTTGAGAGATGTTTTTCCACCCTGGGACTGACGTATGAGAAGCTTCGTGCTCAACTCGGCATTGAGAAATCCAGAAATTAGGCGTTTCTGATCACGAAACTCAACTCTTGTTGATATGTTAATTTAATTAACAATTTAACAAAAAAACATGTTTTTTTTTCGATAAATAACAGTTAGTTTGTTATTTTAGTTTTTCACTTACATTTTGCCAACCCTGCTTTAAAGGAACATATCCAAAATCTGCGTCAAAAGCTTGAGCGTTTAAATCATTTCAGAAAAGGAACTACTTGCTAAAACCAAACGCTCTATGGGCGGAGGAATAAAACGTTCAATGGGCGGAGGAATGACAAATTTTTAAGAGAAAACAGCAAAAAAAGAGTTTTTGACCTAAACTTAGAAGAGGACACCTTCTGAAGATAAAAAACTGCGGACAGAAAACCTATTTACTTTAAAAGTTTCCTGATTCGAAAAGAAACAAAAACGTTACATCGAGACAAGATTTGTGAATTTTTGTTCGACGGCCAATTTTAGCTCAAAAAACTGCTAACCCATTCTTGGACCCATAGAAATTGACTATCATCGTGAAATGATATAAAATTATTTTTAAAAAGTGCGCTAAAAATAGAAAGTTACCCAGAAAACTGTTCTGAAGTTACCAGCCCAAGTAGGAAATCGAGAAAACTCAGAGAGGGTAAAAAGAAAATGACTGTTGACTTAAATTTACAAACTGAACTGCTGAAAGGTTTCAAATATAATAAGTTTATCTAAGCACTCATACTCCATACGACAGGGTGGCCGAGTGGTTAAGGCGTTGGATTGCTAATCGTGGACTGGGCTTCACGGTGATTAGTCGCAAATCATACCGGTTTTTGTTGATAAAGCGCGGAATTTTCGAACAAACGAGAAAAATATGTCTCAGTTCAAATACTGAAAATTCTACAAAGAGGTAGGCAATTACCTAAACTACGCATCCTTAAACAAATAAAAAAACATGTCTCATAATTTTAAGTCTTCGTAGCGCAGTGGATAGCGAGCTAGATTACTATTCCACAGGTCGTGTGTTCGAATACCGCCGAAGAATCAAAATAGTAATTCGCTCAACAGCAGCAAACTGATAAATTTCAAATGTCTTAGGAATCAATTCAAACTTTGGAAAATCTGCATAGAGGTAGGCAATTACCTAAACTACGCAGCCTTAAAGAAATTTAAAAAATTATGTCTCTCTATTTCAAGTCTTCGTAGCGCAGTGGATAGCACGTTGGAAATCTAATCCAAAGGCCGAGAGTTCGAATCCAGGCACAGATCCGAAAAAAAATGCGCTGCACATCAGCAAACATATAAGTCACTTACGTAATCTTTATAGAAAGTGAAATGAACCATATTACTAAGCATTGATAACGAACCAAAAAAAAACAAGCGTCCGGACTCAATTTGTATTCAGGGCTCCTTCGCTTCATAAATCAAACACTCAAAAGACCACGCTGATTTTCCGTCCAGAAAAAGTGAGCTGGACTTCACGGGGATGAGTCGCAAATCGTACCTGGTTTTGTTGATAAATCGCAAAATTTTCGAACCAACAAAAAATGCCTCAGTTCAAATATTGAAAAATCTAAATAGAGGTAGGCAATTATCTAAGCTACGCATCACAAAACCAATAAGAAGTTATCCTCGTTTCACGTCTTCGTACCGCAGTAGATAGCGCGCTGGACTTCTAATTCTAACTTTCGCCTCACCTATCCGAAAATAAAACGATCAGGCTGATTTTTCTTCCAGAAGACGTGGACTGGGCTTCACGGGGATGAGTCGCAAATCGTACCTGTTTTTGTTGATAAAGCACGAAATTTTCGAATAAACGAAAAAAATGCCTCAATTCAAATATTGAAACATCTAAATAGAGATAGACAATTAGCTAAACTACCCAATCCAAAACTAATTTAAAAAATGAGACCTCCATTGACTTCTTCGTAGAGCAGTGGATAGAGCGCTGGACTTCTAATCCAGAGGTCGCGGATTCGACGCTCGCCGAAGATGCACATCAGCAACATGCAAAATTTCAAATGGCTCAGGACATCTTTATAAAAAGTAAAATGCACCGAATTACTTAGCATTGATATTGAACCGAAAAAAAAAAACAAGCGTCCGGGCTCAATTTGTATTCAGAGCTCTTTCGTTTCATAAATCAAACACTCAAAAGGCCATGCCGACTTTTCGTCCAGAATGAGTGAGCTGGACTTCAGGGAGATTCGTAGCAAATCGTACCAAATTTTGTTGATAAAGCGCGTACGAATCTCGCCAAAGAAGCAAAAAATTTATTTCGCTGCACATCAGCATTCATATAAAAAACTTAAGACATCTTTATAAAATTCAAATGAACCGAAATGCCTAGCATTGATAAGGAACCAACAAAAAGAAGCTTCCGGGCTCAATTTGTATTCATGGCTCCATCGCTTCATAAATCAAACACTCAAAAGATTACGCTGATTTCTCGTCCAGAATGAGTGAGCTGGACTTCACGGGGATGAGCCGCAAATCATACCTGTTTTTCTTGATAAAGCGCACAATTTTCGAACAAACGAAAAAAAAGCCTCAGTTCCTATATTGAAAATTCTAGACAGAGGTAGGCAATTATCTAAACTACGCATCACAAAACCAATAAGAAATTATCCTCGTTTCACGTCTTCGTATCGCAGTAGATAGCGCGATGGTTTTCTAATTCTAACTTTCGCCTCATCTATCTGAAACCGAAACGGTGATTTTTCGTCCAGAATGAATGAGCTGGACTTCATGGGGATGAGTTGCAAATCGTACCTGTTTTTGTTGATAAATCGCGAAACTTTCGAACAAACGAAAAAAATGCCTCAGTTCAAATATTGAAAAATCTACATAGAGGTAATCAATTATCTAAGCTATGCATCACAAAACCAATAAGAAATTATCCTCGTTTCAGGTTTTCGTACGGCAGTAGATAGCGCGCTGGACTTCTAATTCTAACTTTCGCCTGATCTATCCGAAACTCAAAAGATCACGCTGATTTTTCGTTCCGAATAAGTGAGCTGGACTTCAGGGGAATGAGTCGCAAATCGTACCTGTTTTTGTTGATAAATCGCGAAACTTTCGAACAAACGGAAAAAAAGCCTCAGTTCAAATATTGAAACATCTACATAGAGATAGACAATTAGCTAAACTACGCAATCCAAAACTAATTCAAAAAATGAGACCTCCATTGACGTTTTCGTAGAGCAGTGGATAGAGCGCTGGACTTCTAATCCAGAGGTCGCGGATTCGAAGCAAGCCGAAGATGCACATCATCAACATGCAAAAATTCAAATGCCTCAGGACAACTTTTTAAAAAGTAAAATGAACCGCATTACTTAGCATTGATATTGAACCAAAAAAAAACAAGCGTCCGGGCTCAAATTGTATTCAGGGCTCTTTCGTTTCATAAATCAAACACTCAAAAGACCACGCTGACTTTTCGTCCAGAATGAGTGAGCTGGACTTCAGGGAGATTCGTAGCAAATCGTACCAGTTTTTGTTGATAAAGCGCGTACGAATCTCGCCAAAGATGCAAAAAAATTATTTCGCTGCACATCAGCATTCATAAAAAAAACTTAAGACATCTTTATAAAATTCAAATGAACCGAAATGCCTAGAATTGATAAGGAACCAACAAAAAGAAGCTTCCGGGCTCAATTTGTATTCCTGGCTCCATCGCTTCATAAATCAAACACTCAAAAGATTACGCTGATTTCTCGTCCAGAATGAGTGAGCTGGACTTCACGGGGATGAGCCGCAAATCGTACCTGTTTTTCTCGATAAAGCGCACAAAAAAACGACAGAGGTAGGCAATTATCTAAACTACGCATCACAAAACCAATAAGAAATTATCCTCGTTTCACGTCGTCGTACCGCAGTAGATAGCGCGATGGACTTCTAATTGTAACTTTCGCCTCACCTATCCGAAACTAAAAAGATCGGGCTGATTTTTCTTCCAGAAGACGTGGACTGGGCTTCACGGTGATAAGTCGCAAATCATACCGGTTTTTGTTGATAAAGCGCGGAATTTTCGAACAAACGAGAAAAATATGTCTCAGTTCAAATACTGAAAAATTTACAAAGAGGTAGGCAATTACCTAAACTACGCAGCCTTAAACCAATAAAAAACATGTCTCATAATTTTAAGTCTTCGTAGCGCAGTGGATAGCGAGCTCGATTACTAATCCCCAGGTCGCGTGTTCGAATCCCGCCGGAGAATCAAAATAATAATTCGCTGAACAGCAGCAAACTGATAAATTGCAAATGTCTTAGGACTCAATTCAAATTTTGGATAATCTGCATAGAGGTAGGCAATTACCTAAACTACGCAGCCTTAAAGCAATAAAAAAAACTATGTCTCTCTATTTCAAGTCTTCGTAGCGCAGTGGATAGCACGTTGGAAATCTAATACATAAGTCGAGAGTTCGAATCCAGGCAAAGATCCGAAAAAAATGCGCTGCACATCAGCAAACATATAAGTCACTTAGGTCATCTTTGTAGAAAGTGAAAAGAACCATATTACTAAGCATTCTTAACGAACCAAAAAAAAACAAGCGTCCGGACTCAATTTGTATTCAGGGCTCCTTCGCTTCAAAAATCAAACACTCAAAAGTCCACGCTGATTTTTCGTCCAGATTGAGTGAGCTAGACTTCACGGGGATGAGTCGCAAATCGTATCTGTTTTTGTTGATAAATCGCAAAATTTTCGAACCAACAAAAAATGCCTCAGTTCAAATATTGAAAAACCTAAATAGAGGTAGGCAATTCTCTAAGCTACGCATCACAAAACCAAAAAGAAGTAATCCTGGTTTCAAGTCTTCGTAGCGCAGTGGATATCGTGTTGGAAATCTAATCCAGAGGTGGGGAGTTCGAACCCAGCCAAAGATCCGAAAAAAAACGCTTCATATCAGCAAACAAATAAGTCATTTAGGACATCTTCATAGAACGTGAAATGAGCCGAATTACTTAGCAATGATAACGAACCGAAAAAAAAAACAAGCGTACGGACTCAATTTGTATTGAGGTCTCCTTCGCTTCATAAATCAAACACTCAAAAGACCACGCTGATTTTTCGTCCAGAATAAGTGAGCTGGACTTCACGGGGATGAGTCGCAAATCGTACCTCTTTTTAATGATAAATCGCAAAATTTTCGAACCAACAAAAAAATGCCTCAGTTCAAATATTGAAAAATCTACAAAGAGGTAGGCAATTACCTAAACTACGCAGCCTTAAACCAATAAAATAACATGTCTCATAATTTTTAAGTTTTCGTAGCGCAGTGGATAGCGAGCTGGATTACTAAGCCACAGGTCGTGTGTTCGAATCCCGCCGAAGAATCATAATAGTAATTCGCTAAACAGCAGCAAACTGATAAAATTCAAATGTCTAAAGACTCAATTCAAATTTTGGAAAATCTGCATAGAGGTAGGCAATTACCTAAACTACGCAGCCATAAAGAAATTAAAAAAATTATGTCTCTCTATTTCAAGTCTTCGTAGCGCAGTGGATAGCACGTTGGAAATCTAAGCCATAAGTCGAGAGTTCGAATCCAGACAAAGATACGAAAAAAAATGGGCTGCACAGCAGCAAACATATAAGTCACATAGGTAAATCTTTATAGAAAGTGAAATGAACCATATTACTAAGCATTGATAACGAACCAAAAAAAAACAAGCGTCCGGACTCAATTTGTATTCAGGGCTCCTTCGCTTCATAAATCAAACACTCAAAAGACCACGCTGATTTTTCGTCCAGAATAAGTGAGCTGGACTTTACGGGGATGAGTCGCAAATCGTACCTGTTTTTGTTGATAAATCGCAAAATTTTCGAACCAACAAAAAAATGCCTCAGTTCAAATATTGAAAAATCTAAATAGAGGTAGGCAATTATCTAAGCTACGCATCACAAAACTAATAATAAATTATCCTCGTTTCACGTCTTCGCACCGCAGTAGATAGCGCGCTGGACTTCTAATTCTAACTTTCGCCTCATCTATCCGAAACGCAGAAGATCACGCTGGTTTTTCGTCCCGATTAAGTGAGCTGGACTTCCACGGGGATGAGTCACAAATCGTAACTGTTTTTGTTGAAAAATCGCGAAACTTTCGAACAAACGAAAAAAATTCCTCAGTTCAAATATTGAAAAACCTACATTGAGGTAGGCAATTATATAAGCTACGCATCACAAAACTAATAATAAATTATCCTCGTTTCACGTCTTCGCACCGCAGTAGATAGCGCGCTGGACTTCTAAATCTAACTTTCGCCTCATCTATCCGAAACGCAAAAGATCACGCTGATTTTTCGTCCCGACTAAGTGAGCTGGACTTCCACGGGGATGAGTAGCAAATCGTACCTGTTTTTGTTGAAAAATCGCCAAATTTTCGATTCAACAAAAAAATGCCTCAGTTCAAATATTGACAAAGCTACATAGAGGTAAGCAATTATCTAAGCTACGCATCACAAAACCAATAAGAAATTATCCTCGTTTCAGGCCTTCGTACGGCAGTAGATAGCGCGCTGGACTTCTAATTCTAAATTTCGCCTCTTCTATCCGAAACTCAAATGATCACGCTGATTTTCGTCCCGAATAAGTGAGCTGGACTTCAGGGGGATGAGTCGCAAATCGTACCTGTTTTTGTTGATAAATCGCGAAACTTTCGAACAAACGAAAAAAATTCCTCAGTTCAAATATTGAAAAACCTACATTGAGGTAGGCAATTATATAAGCTACGCATCACAAAACTAATAATAAATTATCCTCGTTTCACGTCTTCGCACCGCAGTAGATAGCGCGCTGGACTTCTAAATCTAACTTTCGCCTCATCTATCCGAAACGCAAAAGATCACGCTGATTTTTCGTCCCGACTAAGTGAGCTGGACTTCCACGGGGATGAGTAGCAAATCGTACCTGTTTTTGTTGAAAAATCGCCAAATTTTCGATTCAACAAAAAAATGCCTCAGTTCAAATATTGACAAAGCTACATAGAGGTAAGCAATTATCTAAGCTACGCATCACAAAACCAATAAGAAATTATCCTCGTTTCAGGCCTTCGTACGGCAGTAGATAGCGCGCTGGACTTCTAATTCTAAATTTCGCCTCTTCTATCCGAAACTCAAATGATCACGCTGATTTTCGTCCCGAATAAGTGAGCTGGACTTCAGGGGGATGAGTCGCAAATCGTACCTGTTTTTGTTGATAAATCGCGAAACTTTCGAACAAACGAAAAAAAAATGCCTTAGTTCAAATATTGAAAAATCTACATAGAGGTAGGCAATTATCTAAGCTACGTATCACAAAACCAAAAATAAATTATCCTCGTTTCACGTCTTCGTACCGCATTAGATGCCTCAGTACAAATAGTTCAAACGAAAAAAATGCCTAGTTCAAATATTGAAAAATCTACATAGAGGTGGGCAATTATCTAAGCTACGCATCAGAAAACCAATAAGAAATTATCCTCGTTTCAGGTCTTCGTACGGCAGTATATAGCGCGCTGGACTTCTAAATCTAACTTTCGCCTCATCTGTCCGAAACTCAAAAGATCTTGCTAATTTTTCGTCCAGAATAAGTGAGCTGGACTTCACAGAGATGAGTCGCAAATCGTACCTGTTTTCTTGATAAAGCGCGAAATTTTCGAACAAACGAAAAAAAATGACTCAGTTCATATATTGAAAAATCTACACAGAGGTATGCAGTTATCTAAACTACGCATCACAAAACCAATAAAAAATTATCCTCGTTTCACGTCTTCGTACCGCAGTAGATAGCGCGCTGGACTTTTAATTCTAACTTTCGCCTCATATAACCGAAACGCAAAAGATCACGCTGATTTTTCGTCCCGAATAAGTGAGCTGGACTTTACAGGGATGAGTCGCAAATCTAACCTGTTTTTGTTGATAAATCGCGAAACTTTCGAACGAACGAAAAAAAATGCCTCAGTTCAAATATTGAAAAACCTACATAGAGGTAGGCAATTATATAAGCTACGTATCACAAAACCAAAAATAAATTATCCTCGTTTCACGTCTTCGTACCGCATTAGATGCCTCAGTACAAATAGTTCAAACGAAAAAAAATGCCTTAGTTCAAATATTGAAAAATCTACATAGAGGTGGGCAATTATCTAAGCTACGCATCAGAAAACCAATAAGAAATTATCCTCGTTTCAGGTCTTCGTACGGCAGTAGATAGCGCGCTGGACTTCTAAATCTAACTTTCGCCTCATCTGTCCGAAACTCAAAAGATCTTGCTAATTTTTCGTCCAGAATAGGTGAGCTGGACTTCACAGGGATGAGTCGCAAATCTAACCTGTTTTTGTTGATAAATCGCGAAACTTTCGAACGAACGAAAAAAAATGCCTCAGTTCAAATATTGAAAAACCTACATAGAGGTAGGCAATTATATAAGCTACGTATCACAAAACCAAAAATAAATTATCCTCGTTTCACGTCTTCGTACCGCATTAGATGCCTCAGTACAAATAGTTCAAACGAAAAAAAATGCCTTAGTTCAAATATTGAAAAATCTACATAGAGGTGGGCAATTATCTAAGCTACGAATCAGAAAACCAATAAGAAATTATCCTCGTTTCAGGTCTTCGAACGGCAGTAGATAGCGCGCTGGACTTCTAAATCTAACTTTCGCCTCATCTGTCCGAAACTCAAAAGATCTTGCTAATTTTTCGTCCAGAATAAGTGAGCTGGACTTCACAGGGATGAGTCGCAAATCTAAACTGTTTTTGTTGATAAATCGCGAAACTTTCAAACAAACGAAAAAAAAATGCCTCAGTTCAAATATTGAAAAATTTACATAGAGGTAGGCAATTATCTAAGCTACGCATCACAAAACCATTGAGAAATTATCCTCGTTTCACGTCTTCGTACCGCAGTAGATAGCGCGCTGGACTTCTAATTCTAACTTTCGCCTCATCTATCCGAAACTCAAAAGAGCACGCTGATTTTTGTCCCGAATAAGTGAGCTGGACTTCAGGGGGATGAGTCGCAAATCGTACCTGTTTTTGTTTATAAATCGCGAAACTTTCGAACGAACGATAAAAATGCCTCTGTTCAAATATTGAAAAAACTACATAGAGGTAGGCAATTATCTAAGCTACGCATCACAAAACTAATAATAAATTATCCTCGTTTCACGTCTTCGCACCGCAGTAGATAGCGCGCTGGACTTCTAATTCTAACATTCGCCTCATCTATCCGAAACGCAGAAGATCACGCTGATTTTTCGTCCCGAATAAGTGAGCTGGACTTCCACGGGGATGAGTCGCAAATTGTAACTGTTTTTGTTGAAAAATCGCGAAACTTTCGAACAAACGAAAAAAATGCCTCAGTTCAAGTATTGAAAAACCTACATAGAGGTAGGCAATTATATAAGCTACGCATCACAAAACTAATAATAAATTATCCTCGTTTCACGTCTTCGCACCGCAGTAGATAGCGCGCGGGACTTCTAATTCTAACTTTCGCCTCATCTATCCGAAACTGAAAAGATCACGCTGATTTTTCGTCCCGAATAAGTGAGCTGGACTTCCACGGGGATGAGTAGCAAATTGTACCTGTTTTTGTTGAAAAATCGCGAAACTTTCGAACAAACGAAAAAAAATGCCTCAGTTCAAATATTGAAAAATCTACATAGAGGTGGGCAATTATCTAAGCTACGCATCAGAAAACCAATAAGAAATTATCCTCGTTTCAGGTCTTCGTACGGCAGTAGATAGCGCGCTGGACTTCTAAATCTAACTTTCGCCTCATCTGTCCGAAACTCAAAAGATCTTGCTAATTTTTCGTCCAGAATAAGTGAGCTGGACTTCACAGGGATGAGTCGCAAATCGTACCTGTTTTCTTGATAAAGCGCGAAATTTTCGAACAAACAAAAAAAAATGACTCAGTTCATATATTGAAAAATCTACACAGAGGTAGGCAGTTATCTAAACTACGCATCACAAAAACAATAAAAAATTATCCTCGTTTCACGTCTTCGTACCGCAGTAGATAGCGCGCTGGACTTTTAATTCTAACTTTCGCCTCATATAACCGAAACGCAAAAGATCACGCTGATTTTTCGTCCCGAATAAGTGAGCTGGACTTCACAGGGATGAGTCGCAAATCTAACCTGTTTTTGTTGATAAATCGCGAAACTTTCAAACAAACGAAAAAAAAATGCCTCAGTTCAAATATTGAAAAATCTACATAGAGGTAGGCAATTATCTAAGCTAAGCATCACAAAACCATTGAGAAATTATCCTCGTTTCACGTCTTCGTACCGCAGTAGATAGCGCGCTGGACTTCTAATTCTAACTTTCGCCTCATCTATCCGAAACTCAAAAGAGCACGCTGATTTTTGTCCCGAATAAGTGAGCTGGACTTCAGGGGGATGAGTCGCAAATCGTACCTGTTTTTGTTGATAAATCGCGAAACTTTCGAACAAACGAAAAAAAACGCCTCAGTTCAAATATTGAAAAAACTACATAGAGGTAGGCAATTATCTAAGCTACGCATCACAAAACTAATAATAAATCATCCTCGTTTCACGTCTTCGCACCGCAGTAGATAGCGCGCTGGACTTCTAATTCTAACTTTCGCCTCATCTATCCGAAACGCAGAAGATCACGCTGATTTTTCGTCCCGATTAAGTGAGCTGGACTTCCACGGGGATGAGTCACAAATCGTAACTGTTTTTGTTGAAAAATCGCGAAACTTTCGAACAAACGAAAAAAATTCCTCAGTTCAAATATTGAAAAATCTACATAGAGGTGGGCAATTATCTAAGCTACGCATCAGAAAACCAATAAGAAATTATCCTCGTTTCAGGTCTTCGTACGGCAGTAGATAGCGCGCTGGACTTCTAAATCTAACTTTCGCCTCATCTGTCCGAAACTCAAAAGATCTTGCTAATTTTTCGTCCAGAATAAGTGAGCTGGACTTCACAGGGATGAGTCGCAAATCGTACCTGTTTTCTTGATAAAGCGCGAAATTTTCGAACAAACAAAAAAAATGACTCAGTTCATATATTGAAAAATCTACACAGAGGTAGGCAGTTATCTAAACTACGCATCACAAAACCAATAAAAAATTATCCTCGTTTCACGTCTTCGTACCGCAGTAGATAGCGCGCTGGACTTTTAATTCTAACTTTCGCCTCATATAACCGAAACGCAAAAGATCACGCTGATTTTTCGTCCCGAATAAGTGAGCTGGACTTCACAGGGATGAGTCGCAAATCTTACCTGTTTTTGTTGATAAATCGCGAAACTTTCAAACAAACGAAAAAAAAATGCCTCAGTTCAAATATTGAAAAATCTACATAGAGGTAGGCAATTATCTAAGCTACGCATCACAAAAACCATTGAGAAATTATCCTCGTTTCACGTCTTCGTACCGCAGTAGATAGCGCTGGACTTCTAATTGTAACTTTCGCCTCATCTATTAGAAACTCAAAATAACAAAACAAATGCCTCAGTTCAAATATTGAAAAATCTACATAGAGGTAGACAATTATCTAAGCTACTCATCACAAAACCATTGAGAAATTATCCTCGTTTCACGTCTTCGTACCGCAGTAGATAGCGCGCTGGACTTCTAATTCTAACTTTCGCCTCATCTATCCGAAACTCAAAAGAGCACGCTGATTTTTGTCCCGAATAAGTGAGTTGGACTTCAGGGGGATGAGTCGCAAATCGTACCTGTTTTTGTTTATAAATCGCGAAACTTTCGAACGAACGAAAAAAAATGCCTCAGTTCAAATATTGAAAAAACTACATAGAGGTAGGCAATTATCTAAGCTACGCATCACAAAACTAATAATAAATTATCCTCGTTTCACGTCTTCGCACCGCAGTAGATAGCGCGCTGGACTTCTAATTCTAACTTTCGCCTCATCTATCCGAAACGCAGAAGATCACGCTGATTTTTCGTCCCGAATAAGTGAGCTGGACTTCCACGGGGATGAGTCGCAAATTGTAACTGTTTTTGTTGAAAAATCGCGAAACTTTCGAACAAACGAAAAAAATGCCTCAGTTCAAGTATTGAAAAACCTACAGAGGTAGGCAATTATATAAGCTACGCATCACAAAACTAATAATAAATTATCCTCGTTTCACGTCTTCGCACCGCAGTAGATAGCGCGCGGGACTTCTAATTCTAACTTTCGCCTCATCTATCCGAAACTGAAAAGATCACGCTGATTTTTCGTCCCGAATAAGTGAGCTGGACTTCCACGGGGATGAGTAGCAAATTGTACCTGTTTTTGTTGAAAAATCGCGAAACTTTCGAACAAACGAAAAAAAATGCCTCAGTTCAAATATTGAAAAATCTACATAGAGGTAGGCAATTATCTAAGCTACGTATCACAAAACCAAAAATAAATTATCCTCGTTTCACGTCTTCTTACCGCATTAGATGCCTCAGTACAAATAGTTCAAACGAAAAAAAATGCCTTAGTTCAAATATTGAAAAATCTACATAGAGGTGGGCAATTATCTAAGCTACGCATCAGAAAACCAAGAAGAAATTATCCTCGTTTCAGGTCTTCGTACGGCAGTAGATAGCGCGCTGGACTTCTAAATCTAACTTTCGCCTCATCTGTCCGAAACTCAAAAGATCTTGCTAATTTTTCGTCCAGAATAAGTGAGCTGGACTTCACAGGGATGAGTCGCAAATCGTACCTGTTTTCTTGATAAAGCGCGAAATTTTCGAACAAACAAAAAAAAAATGACTCAGTTCATATATTGAAAAATCTACACAGAGGTAGGCAGTTATCTAAACTACGCATCACAAAACCAATAAAAAATTATCCTCATTTCACGTCTTCGTACCGCAGTAGATAGCGCGCTGGACTTTTAATTCTAACTTTCGCCTCATATAACCGAAACGCAAAAGATCACGCTGATTTTTCGTCCCGAATAAGTGAGCTGGACTTCACAGGGATGAGTCGCAAATCTAACCTGTTTTTGTTGATAAATCGCGAAACTTTCAAACAAACGAAAAAAATGCCTCAGTTCAAATATTGAAAAATCTACATAGAGGTAGGCAATTATCTAAGCTACGCATCACAAAACCATTGAGAAATTATCCTCGTTTCACGTCTTCGTACCGCAGTAGATAGCGCTGGACTTCTAATTGTAACTTTCGCCTCATCTATCAGAAACTCAAAATAACGAAAAAAATGCCTCAGTTCAAATATTGAAAAATCTACATAGAGGTAGACAATTATCTAAGCTACGCATCACAAAACCATTGAGAAATTATCCTCGTTTCACGTCTTCGTACCGCAGTAGATAGCGCTGGACTTCTAATTGTAACTTTCGCCTCATCTATCAGAAACTCAAAATAACGAAAAAAATGCCTCAGTTCAAATATTGAAAAATCTACATAGAGGTAGACAATTATCTAAGCTACGCATCACAAAACCATTGAGAAATTATCCTCGTTTCACGTCTTCGTACCGCAGTAGATAGCGCGCTGGACTTCTAATTCTAACTTTCGCCTCATCTATCCGAAACTCAAAAGAGCACGCTGATTTTTGTCCCGAATAAGTGAGCTGGACTTCAGGGGGATGAGTCGCAAATCGTACCTGTTTTTGTTTATAAATCGCGAAACTTTCGAACGAACGAAAAAAATGCCTCAGTTCAAATATTGAAAAAACTACATAGAGGTAGGCAATTATCTAAGCTACGCATCACAAAACTAATAATAAATTATCCTCGTTTCACGTCTTCGCACCGCAGTAGATAGCGCGCTGGACTTCTAATTCTAACTTTCGCCTCTTCTATCCGAAACGCAGAAGATCAGGCTGATTTTTCGTCCCGAATAAGTGAGCTGGACTTCCACGGGGATGAGTCGCAAATTGTAACTGTTTTTGTTGAAAAATCGCGAAACTTTCGAACAAACGAAAAAAATGCCTCAGTTCAAGTATTGAAAAACCTACATAGAGGTAGGCAATTATATAAGCTACGCATCACAAAACTAATAATAAATTATCCTCGTTTCACGTCTTCGCACCGCAGTAGATAGCGCGCGGGACTTCTAATTCTAACTTTCGCCTCATCTATCCGAAACTGAAAAGATCACGCTGATTTTTCGTCCCGAATAAGTGAGCTGGACTTCCACGGGGATGAGTAGCAAATTGTACCTGTTTTTGTTGAAAAATCGCGAAACTTTCGAACAAACGAAAAAAAATGCCTCAGTTCAAATATTGAAAAATCTACATAGAGGTAGGCAATTATCTAAGCTACGTATCACAAAACCAAAAATAAATTATCCTCGTTTCACGTCTTCGTACCGCATTAGATGCCTCAGTACAAATAGTTCAAACGAAAAAAAATGCCTTAGTTCAAATATTGAAAAATCTACATAGAGGTGGGCAATTATCTAAGCTACGCATCAGAAAACCAATAAGAATTTATCCTCGTTTCAGGTCTTCGTACGGCAGTAGATAGCGCGCTGGACTTCTAAATCTAACTTTCGCCTCATCTGTCCGAAACTCAAAAGATCTTGCTAATTTTTCGTCCAGAATAAGTGAGCTGGACTTCACAGGGATGAGTCGCAAATCGTACCTGTTTTCTTGATAAAGCGCGAAATTTTCGAACAAACAAAAAAAAATGACTCAGTTCATATATTGAAAAATCTACACAGAGGTAGGCAGTTATCTAAACTACGCATCACAAAACCAATAAAAAATTATCCTCGTTTCACGTCTTCGTACCGCAGTAGATAGCGCGCTGGACTTTTAATTCTAACTTTCGCCTCATATAACCGAAACGCAAAAGATCACGCTGATTTTTCGTCCCGAATAAGTGAGCTGGACTTCACAGGGATGAGTCGCAAATCTAACCTGTTTTTGTTGATAAATCGCGAAACTTTCAAACAAACGAAAAAAAAATGCCTCAGTTCAAATATTGAAAAATCTACATAGAGGTAGGCAATTATCTAAGCTACGCATCACAAAACCATTGAGAAATTATCCTCGTTTCACGTCTTCGTACCGCAGTAGATAGCGCTGGACTTCTAATTGTAACTTTCGCCTCATCTATCAGAAACTCAAAATAACGAAAAAAATGCCTCAGTTCAAATATTGAAAAATCTACATAGAGGTAGACAATTATCTAAGCTACGCATCACAAAACCAATAAGAAATTATCCTCAGTTCAGGTCTTCGTAACGCAGTAGATAGCGCTGGACTTCTAATTGTAACTTTCGCCTCT
The DNA here is from genome assembly GCF_963678635.1 of Symsagittifera roscoffensis. Lineage (NCBI taxonomy): Eukaryota > Metazoa > Xenacoelomorpha > Acoela > Convolutidae > Symsagittifera > Symsagittifera roscoffensis. The sequence goes on from NW_026971149.1 coordinate 403,789, forward strand.
TCTATCCGAAACGCAGAAGATCAGGCTGATTTTTCGTCCCGAATAAGTGAGCTGGACTTCCACGGGGATGAGTCGCAAATTGTAACTGTTTTTGTTGAAAAATCGCGAAACTTTCGAACAAACGAAAAAAAATGCCTCAGTTCAAGTATTGAAAAACCTACATAGAGGTAGGCAATTATATAAGCTACGCATCACAAAACTAATAATAAATTATCCTCGTTTCACGTCTTCGCACCGCAGTAGATAGCGCGCGGGACTTCTAATTCTAACTTTCGCCTCATCTATCCGAAACTGAAAAGATCACGCTGATTTTTCGTCCCGAATAAGTGAGCTGGACTTCCACGGGGATGAGTAGCAAATTGTACCTGTTTTTGTTGAAAAATCGCGAAACTTTCGAACAAACGAAAAAAAATGCCTCAGTTCAAATATTGAAAAATCTACATAGAGGTAGGCAATTATCTAAGCTACGTATCACAAAACCAAAAATAAATTATCCTCGTTTCACGTCTTCGTACCGCATTAGATGCCTCAGTACAAATAGTTCAAACGAAAAAAAATGCCTTAGTTCAAATATTGAAAAATCTACATAGAGGTGGGCAATTATCTAAGCTACGCATCAGAAAACCAATAAGAATTTATCCTCGTTTCAGGTCTTCGTACGGCAGTAGATAGCGCGCTGGACTTCTAAATCTAACTTTCGCCTCATCTGTCCGAAACTCAAAAGATCTTGCTAATTTTTCGTCCAGAATAAGTGAGCTGGACTTCACAGGGATGAGTCGCAAATCGTACCTGTTTTCTTGATAAAGCGCGAAATTTTCGAACAAACAAAAAAAAATGACTCAGTTCATATATTGAAAAATCTACACAGAGGTAGGCAGTTATCTAAACTACGCATCACAAAACCAATAAAAAATTATCCTCGTTTCACGTCTTCGTACCGCAGTAGATAGCGCGCTGGACTTTTAATTCTAACTTTCGCCTCATATAACCGAAACGCAAAAGATCACGCTGATTTTTCGTCCCGAATAAGTGAGCTGGACTTCACAGGGATGAGTCGCAAATCTAACCTGTTTTTGTTGATAAATCGCGAAACTTTCAAACAAACGAAAAAAAAATGCCTCAGTTCAAATATTGAAAAATCTACATAGAGGTAGGCAATTATCTAAGCTACGCATCACAAAACCATTGAGAAATTATCCTCCTTTCACGTCTTCGTACCGCAGTAGATAGCGCTGGACTTCTAATTGTAACTTTCGCCTCATCTATCAGAAACTCAAAATAACGAAAAAAATGCCTCAGTTCAAATATTGAAAAATCTACATAGAGGTAGACAATTATCTAAGCTACGCATCACAAAACCAATAAGAAATTATCCTCGTTTCAGGTCTTCGTAACGCAGTAGATAGCGCTGGACTTCTAATTGTAACTTTCGCCTCTTCTATCCGAAACGCAGAAGATCAGGCTGATTTTTCGTCCCGAATAAGTGAGCTGGACTTCCACGGGGATGAGTCGCAAATTGTAACTGTTTTTGTTGAAAAATCGCGAAACTTTCGAACAAACGAAAAAAATGCCTCAGTTCAAGTATTGAAAAACCTACATAGAGGTAGGCAATTATATAAGCTACGCATCACAAAACTAATAATAAATTATCCTCGTTTCACGTCTTCGCACCGCAGTAGATAGCGCGCGGGACTTCTAATTCTAACTTTCGCCTCATCTATCCGAAACTGAAAAGATCACGCTGATTTTTCGTCCCGAATAAGTGAGCTGGACTTCCACGGGGATGAGTAGCAAATTGTACCTGTTTTTGTTGAAAAATCGCGAAACTTTCGAACAAACGAAAAAAAATGCCTCAGTTCAAATATTGAAAAATCTACATAGAGGTAGGCAATTATCTAAGCTACGTATCACAAAACCAAAAATAAATTATCCTCGTTTCACGTCTTCGTACCGCATTAGATGCCTCAGTACAAATAGTTCAAACGAAAAAAAATGCCTTAGTTCAAATATTGAAAAATCTACATAGAGGTGGGCAATTATCTAAGCTACGCATCAGAAAACCAATAAGAAATTATCCTCGTTTCAGGTCTTCGTACGGCAGTAGATAGCGCGCTGGACTTCTAAATCTAACTTTCACCTCATCTGTCCGAAACTCAAAAGATCTTGCTAATTTTTCGTCCAGAATAAGTGAGCTGGACTTCACAGGGATGAGTCGCAAATCGTACCTGTTTTCTTGATAAAGCGCGAAATTTTCGAACAAACAAAAAAAAAATGACTCAGTTCATATATTGAAAAATCTACACAGAGGTAGGCAGTTATCTAAACTACGCATCACAAAACCAATAAAAAATTATCCTCGTTTCACGTCTTCGTACCGCAGTAGATAGCGCGCTGGACTTTTAATTTAACTTTCGCCTCATATAACCGAAACGCAAAAGATCACGCTGATTTTTCGTCCCGAATAAGTGAGCTGGACTTCACAGGGATGAGTCGCAAATCTAACCTGTTTTTGTTGATAAATCGCGAAACTTTCAAACAAACGAAAAAAAAATGCCTCAGTTCAAATATTGAAAAATCTACATAGAGGTAGGCAATTATCTAAGCTACGCATCACAAAACCATTGAGAAATTATCCTCGTTTCACGTCTTCGTACCGCAGTAGATAGCGCTGGACTTCTAATTGTAACTTTCGCCTCATCTATCAGAAACTCAAAATAACGAAAAAAAAATGCCTCAGTTCAAATATTGAAAAATCTACATAGAGGTAGACAATTATCTAAGCTACGCATCACAAAACCAATAAGAAATTATCCTCGTTTCAGGTCTTCGTAACGCAGTAGATAGCGCTGGACTTCTAATTGTAACTTTCGCCTCATCTATCAGAAACTCAAAAGATCACGCTGATTTTTCGTCCCGAATAAGTGAGCTGGACTTCACAGGGATGAGTCGCAAATCTAACCTGTTTTTGTTGATAAATCGCGAAACTTTCAAACAAACGAAAAACAAATGCCTCAGTTCAAATATTGAAAAATCTACATAGAGGTAGGCAATTATCTAAGCTACGCATCACAAAACCATTGAGAAATTATCCTCGTTTCACGTCTTCGTACCGCAGTAGATAGCGCTGGACTTCTAATTGTAACTTTCGCCTCATCTATCAGAAACTCAAAATAACGAAAAAAAATGCCTCAGTTCAAATATTGAAAAATCTATATAGAGGTAGACAATTATCTAAGCTACGCATCACAAAACCAATAAGAAATTATCCTCGTTTCAGGTCTTCGTAACGCAGTAGATAGCGCTGGACTTCTAATTGTAACTTTCGCCTCATCTATCAGAAACTCAAAAGATCACGCTGATTTTTCGTCCCGAATAAGTGAGCTGGACTTCACGGGGATGAGTCGCAAATCAGACCTGTTTTTGTTGATAAATCGAGAAACTTTCAAACGAACGAAAAAATGCCTCAGTTCAAATATTGAAAAATCTACATAGAGGTAGGCAATTATCTAAGCTACGCATCACAAAACCATTAAGAATTTATCCTCGTTTCACGTCTTCGTACCGCAGTAGATAGCGCTCTGGACTTCTAATTCTAACTTTCGCCTCATCTATCCGAAACTCAAAAGATCTTGCTAATTTTCCGTCCAGAATAAATGAGCTGGACTTCATTCACAGGAAAGAGTCGCAAATCGTACCAGTTTTTTGTTGATAAAGCGCGAAACTTTCGAACAAACGAAAAAAATGCCTCAGTTCAAATTTTGGAAAATCTATATAGAGGTAAGCAATTACCTAAACTACGCAGCCTTAAAGCAATAAAAAAATTATATCTGACTATCTCAATTCTTCGTAGCGTAGTGGAAAGCGCGCTGGAATTCTTCGCCAGCGGTCGCAAGTTCAAAGCGCGGCAAACATCCAACAATTAATTCGCTGCACATCAGAAACCATATAAGACACTTAGAACAGCTTTATAAAAAGTGAAATGAGCCGAATTACTTAGCATTGATAATGAACCAAAAAAAAAACAAGCGTCCGGGCTCAATTTGTATTCAGGGCTTCGTTTCGCAAAACAAACACTCAAAAGACCACGCTGATTTTTCGTCCAGAATAAGTGAGCTGGACTTCATTCACAGGAAAGATTCGCAAATCGTACCAAATTTTGTTGATAAAGCGCGAAACTTTCGAACAAACAAAAAAAATGCCTCAGTTCAAATATCGAAAAATCTACATAGAGGTAGGCAATTATCTAAGCTGCGCATCACAAAACCATTGAAAAATTATCCTCGTTTCACGTCTTCGTACCGCAGTAGATAGCGCGCTGGACTTCTAAATCTAACTTTCGCCTCATCTATCCGAAACTCAAAAGATCTTGCTGATTTTTCGTCCAGAATAAGAGAGCTGGACTTCATTCACGGGAAAGAGTCGCAAAGCTTACCAGTTTTTGTTGATAAAGCTCGAAACTTTCGAACAAACGAAAAAAATGCCTCAGTTCAAATATCGAAAAATCTACATAGAGGTAGGCAATTATCTAAGCTACGCATCACAAAACCATTAAGAAATTATTCTCGTTTCACGTCTTCGTACCGCAGTAGATAGCGCGCTGGACTTCTAATTCTAACTTTCGCCTCATCTATCCGAAACTCAAAAGATCTTGCTGATTTTTCGTCCAGAATAAAAGAGCTGGACTTCATTCACGGGAAAGACTCGCAAATCTTACCAGTTTTTGTTGATAAAGCTCGAAACTTTCAAACAAACGAAAAAAATGCCTCAGTTCAAATTTTGGAAAACCTGCATAGAGGTAGGCAATTACCTAAACTACGCATCACAAAACCATTAAGAATTTATCCTCGTTTCACGTCTTCGTACCGCAGTAGATAGCGCTGGACTTCTAATTGTAACTTTCGCCTCATCTATCAGAAACTCAAAATAACGAAAAAAATGCCTCAGTTCAAATATTGAAAAATCTACATAGAGGTAGACAATTATCTAAGCTACGCATCACAAAACCAATAAGAAATTATCCTCGTTTCAGGTCTTCGTAACGCAGTAGATAGCGCTGGACTTCTAAATCTAACTTTCGCCTCATCTATCCGAAACTCAAAAGATCTTGCTGATTTTTCGTCCAGAATAAGAGAGCTGGACTTCATTCACGGGAAAGAGTCGCAAAGCTTACCAGTTTTTGTTGATAAAGCTCGAAACTTTCGAACAAACGAAAAAAATGCCTCAGTTCAAATATCGAAAAATCTACATAGAGGTAGGCAATTATCTAAGCTACGCATCACAAAAACATTAAGAAATTATTCTCGTTTCACGTCTTCGTACCGCAGTAGATAGCGCGCTGGACTTCTAATTCTAACTTTCGCCTCATCTATCCGAAACTCAAAAGATCTTGCTGATTTTTCGTCCAGAATAAAAGAGCTGGACTTCATTCACTGGAAAGACTCGCAAATCTTACCAGTTTTTGTTGATAAAGCTCGAAACTTTCAAACAAACGAAAAAAATGCCTCAGTTCAAATTTTGGAAAACCTGCATAGAGGTAGGCAATTACCTAAACTACGCAGGCTTAAAGCAATAAAAAAATTTATGTCTGACTATCTCAAATCTTCGTAGCGTAGTGGAAAGCGCGCTGGAACTCTAAGCCAGAGGTCGCGAGTTCGAAGCGCGGCAAAGATCCTCAAAATAATTCGCTGCACATCAGAAACGATATAAGACACTTAGGACAGCTTTATAAAAAGTGAAATGACCCGAATTAGTTAGCATTGATAATAAACCAAAAAAAAACAAGCGTCCGGGCTCAATTTGCATTCAGGGCTTCGCTTCGTAAACCAAACACTTGAAAGACCATGTTGATTTTTCGTCCAGAATAAGTGAGCTGGACTTCACCGGAATGAGTCGCAAATTGTACCTGTTTTTGTTGATAAAGCGCGAAATTTTGGAACAAACGAAAAAAATGCCTCAGTTCAAATATTGAAAAATCTACATAAAGGTAGGTAATTACCTGAACTACGCAGCCTTAAAGCATTAAAAAAATTATGTCTCACTATCTCAAATCTTCGTAGCGTAGTGGAAAGCGCACAGGAATTCTACGCCAGAGGTCGCGAGTTCGAAGCGCGGCGAAGATCCCGAAATTAATTCGCTGCACATCAGAAACCATATAAGACACTTAGGACAGCTTTATAAAAAGTGAAATGAACCGAATTACTTAGCATTGATAACCAACCAAAAAAAACAAGCGTCTGGGCTCAATTTGTATTCAGGGCTTCGCTTCGTAAACCAAACACTCAAAAGACCACGCTGATTTCTAGTCAAGAATAAGTGAGCTGGACTTCACGGGGATGAGTCGCAAATCGTACCTGTTTTTCTTGATAAAGCGCGAAATTTTCGAACAAACAAAAAATGCCTCAGTTCAAATATTGAAAAATCTACCTAGAGGTAGGCAAATATCTAAGCTACGCATCACAAAACCAAAAAGAAATTATCCTCGTTTCACGTCTTCGTACCACAGTAGATAGCGCGCTGGACTTCTATTTCTAAAGATCAGGCTGATTTTTCCTCCAGAAGACGTGGACGTACTTCGTAGCGCAGTGGATAGCGCGCTGGACTTCTAATCCAGAGGTCGCGGGTTCGAATCCCGCCGAAGATGCACATCAGCAAACTGATAAAATTCACATGTCTCAGGACATTTTTATAAAAAGTAAAATGAACCGAATTACTTGGCATTGATAATGAACCAAAAAACAACAATGAATCAATTTGTAATTAGGGCTCTTTCGATTAAAAAAAAAATCAAACACTCAAAAGACTACGCTGATTTTCGTCCGGAATAAGTGAGCTGGACTTCACGGAGATTAGTAGCAAATCGTACCGGTTTTTGTTGATAAATCGCGTACGAATCTCGCCAAAAATGCGAAAAAATTATTTCGCTGCACATCAGCATTCATATAAAAAACTTAACTGAAAAACCTAGCATTGATAGGGAACCAACAAAAAAGAAGCTTCCGGGCTCAATTTGTATTCATGGCTCCATCGCTTCATAAATCAAGCACTCAAAAGATTACACTGATTTCTCGTCCAGAATAAGTGAGCTGGACTTCACGGCGATGAGTCGCAAACCGTACCTGTTTTTCTTGATAAAGCGCGAAATTTTGGAACAAACTAAAAAAATGCCTTTGTTGTTATATTGAAAAATCTACACATAAGTAGGCAATTATCTAAGCTACGCATCACAAAACCAACAAAAATTTATCCTCGTTTCACGTCTTCGTACCGCAGTAGATAGAGCGCTGGACTTCTAATTCTTATTTCGCCTCATCTATCCGAAACTCAAAAGATCTTGCTGACTTTTCGTCCAGAATAAGTGAGCTGGACTTCACGGGGATGAGTCGGAAATCAGACCAGTTTTTGTTGATAAAGCACGAAATTTTCGAACAAACGAAAAAAAAGCCTCAATTCAATTATTGAAAAGTCTACATAGAGATAGACAATTAGCTAAACAACGCAATCCAAAATTAATAAATAAAATGAGTCATTCTTTTACGTCTTCGTAGCGCAGTGGATAGCGCGCTGGACTTCTAATCCAGAGATCAAGGGTTCGAATCCCGCCGAAGATGCACATCAGCAAACTGATAAACTTCAAATGTCTCAGGACATTTTTATAAAAAGTAAAATGAACCGAATTACTTACCATTGATAATGAACCAAAAAAAACCATAATGAATCAATTTGTATTCAGGGCTCTTTCGCTTCAAAAAATCAAACACTCAAAAGACCACGCTGATCAAACGCTCAAAAGACCACGCTGATCAAACACTCAAAAGACCACGCTGATTTTTGTCTAGAATAAGTGAGCTGGACTTCACGGAGATTAGTAGCAAATCGTACCGGTTTTCGTTGATAACGCGCGTACGAATCTCGCCAAAGATGCGACAAAATTATTTCGCTGCACATCAGCATTCATATAAAAAACTTAAGACATCTTTATAAAAGTCAAATGAACCGAAAAACCTAGCATTGATAAGGAACCAACAAAAAAGAAGCTTCCGGGCTCAATTTGTATTCATGGCTCCAACGCTTCATAAATCAAGCACTCAAAAGATTACACTGATTTCTCGTTAGGAATAAGTGAGCTGGACTTCACGGCGATGAGTCGCAAACCGTACCTGTTTTTCTTGATAAAGCGCGATATTTTCAAACAAACGAAAAAAATGCCTCAGTTCATATATTGAAAAATCTACACAAAGGTAGGCAATTACCTAAACTACGCATCACAAAACCATTAAAAAATTATCCTCGTTTCACGTCTTCGTACCGCAGTAGATAGAGCGCTGGACTTCTAATTCTTACTTTCGCCTCATCTATCCGAAACTCAAAAGGTCTTGCTGACTTTTCGTCCAGAATAAGTGAGCTGCACTTCACGGGGATGAGTCGGAAATCGTACCAGTTTTTGTTGATAAAGCACGAAATTTTCGAACAAACTAAAAAAAGCCTCAATTCAATTATTGAAAAATCTACATAGAGATAGACAATTAGCTAAACAACGCAATCCAAAATTAATAAATAAAATTAGACCTCCTTTTACGTCTTCGTAGCGCATTGGATAGCGCGCTGGACTTCTAATCCAGAGGTCGCGGGTTCGAATCCCGCCGAAGATGCACATCAGCAAACTGATAAACTTCAAATTTCTCAGGACATTTTTATAAAAAGTAAAATGAACCGAATTACTTACCATTGATAATGAACCAAAAAAACCATAAGGAATCAATTTGTTTTCAGGGCTCTTTCGCTTCAAAAAATCAAACACTCAAAAGACCACGCTGATTTTTGTCCAGAAAGAGTGAGCTGGACTTCACGGAGATTAGTAGCAAATCGTACCGGTTTTCGTTGATAAAGCGCGTACGAATCTCGCCAAAGATGCAAAAAAATTATTTCGCTGCACGTCAGCATTCATATAAAAAACTTAAGACATCTTTATAAAAGTCAATTGAACCGAAAAACCTAGCATTGATAAGGAACCAACAAAAAAGAAGCTTCCGGGCTCAATTTGTATTCATGGCTCCAACGCTTCATAAGTCAAGCACTCAAAAGATTACACTGATTTCTCGTTAGGAATAAGTGAGCTGGACTTCACGGCGATGAGTCGCAAACCGTACCTGTTTTTCTTGATAAAGCGCGAAATTTTCAAGCAAACGAAAAAAATGCCTCAGTTCATATATTGAAAAATCTACACAGAGGTAGGCAATTACCTAACTACGCATCACAAAACCATTAAAAAGTTATCCTCGTTTCACGTCTTCGTACCGCAGTAGATAGCGCGCTGGACTTCTAATTCTTACTTTCGCCTCATCTATCCGAAACTAAAAAGATCAGGCTGATTTTTCGTCAAGAATAAGTGAGCTGGACTTCACGGGGATGAGTCGCAAATCGTACCAGTTTTTGTTGATAAAGCGCAAAATTTCCGAACAAACAAAAAATGCCTCAATTCAAATAATAAAAAATATACATAGAGGTAGGCAATTATCTAAACTACGCAATCCGAAACTAATAAATAAACATAAGTCCTCCTTTTACGTCTTCGTAGCAGTGGATAGCGCGCAGGACTTCTAATCCAGAGGTGGCGGGTTCGAATCCCGCCGAAGATGCACATCAGCAACCTGATAAATTTCAAATGTCGCAGGACATCTTTACAAAAAGTAAAATGAACCGAATTACTTGGTGTTGATAATGAACCAAAAAAAAACAAGCGTCCGGGCTCAATTCGTATTCAGTGCTCTTTCGTTTCGTAACTCAAACACTCAGAAGACCATGCTAATTTTTCGTCCATATTAAGTGAGCTGGACTTCACAGAGATTAGTCGCAAATCGTACCGGTTTTCGTTGACAAAACGCGTACGAATCTCGCCAAAGATGCGAAAAAATTATTTCGCTGCACATCAGCATTCATATAAAAAACTTAGGACATCTTTATAAAATTCAAACTAACTGGAATACCTAGCATTGATAAGGATCCAACAAAAAAAAGCTTCCGGGCTCAATTTGTATTCATGGCTCCATCGCTTCATAAATCAAACACTCAAAAGACTACGCTGATTTCTAGTCAAGAATAAGTGAGCTGGACTTCACGGGGATGAGTCGCAAATCGTACCTGTTTTTCTTGATGAAGCGCGAAATTTTCGAACAAACAAAAAAATGCCTCAGTTCAAATATTGAAAAATCTAACTAGAGGTAGGCAAATATCTAAGCTACGCATCACAAAACCAATAAGAAATTATCCTCGTTTCACGTCTTCGTACCGCAGTAGACAGCGCGCTGGACTTCTAATTCTAACTTTCGCCTCACCTATCCGAAACTAAAAATATTAGGCTGATTTTTCGTCAAGAATAAGTGAGCTGGACTTCACGGGGATGAGTCGCAAATCGTACCAGTTTTTGTTGATAAAGCGCAAAATTTCCGAACAAACAAAAAATGCCTCAATTCAAATGTTAAAAAATATACATAGAGGTAGGCAATTATCTAAACTACGCAATCCGAAACTAATAAATAAACATACGTCCTCCTTTTACGTCTTCGTAGCAGTGGATAGCGCGCAGGACTTCAAATCCAGAGGTGTCGGGTTCGAATCCCGCCGAAGATGCACATCAGCAACCTGATAAATTTCAAATGTCTCAGGACATCTTTACAAAAAGTAAAATGAACCGAATTACTTGGCATTGATAATGAACCAAAAAAAACCATAATGAATCAATTTGTATTCAGGGCTCTTTCGCTTCAAAAAATCAAACACTCAAAAGACCACGCTGATCAAACACTCAAAAGACCATGCTGAGTTTTGTCCAGAATAAGTGAGCTGGACTTCACGGAGATTAGTAGCAAATCGTACCGGTTTTCGTTGACAAAACGCGTACGAATCTCGCCAAAGATGCGAAAAAATTATTTCGCTGCACATCAGCATTCATATAAAAAACTTAGGACATCTTTATAAAATTCAAACGAACCGGAATACCTAGCATTGATAAGGATCCAACAAAAAAGAAGCTTCCGGGCTCAATTTGTATTCATGGCTCCATCGCTTCATAAATCAAACACTCAAAAGATTACGCTGATTTCTAGTCAAGAATAAGTGAGCTGGACTTCACGGGGATGAGTCGCAAATCGTACCTGTTTTTCTTGATGAAGCGCGAAATTTTCGAACAAACAAAAAAATGCCTCAGTTCAAATATTGAAAAATCTAACTAGAGGTAGGCAAATATCTAAGCTACGCATCACAAAACCAATAAGAAATTATCCTCGTTTCACGTCTTCGTACCGCAGTAGACAGCGCGCTGGACTTCTAATTCTAACTTTCGCCTCACCTATCCGAAACTAAAAATATCAGGCTGATTTTTCGTCAAGAATAAGTGAGCTGGACTTCACGGGGATGAGTCGCAAATCGTACCAGTTTTTGTTGATAAAGCGCAAAATTTCCGAACAAACAAAAAATGCCTCAATTCAAATGTTAAAAAATATACATAGAGGTAGGCAATTATCTAAACTACGCAATCCGAAACTAATAAATAAAGATACGTCGTCCTTTTACGTCTTCGTAGCAGTGGATAGCGCGCAGGACTTCAAATCCAGAGGTGTCGGGTTCGAATCCCGCCGAAGATGCACATCAGCAACCTGATAAATTTCAAATGTCTCAGGACATCTTTACAAAAAGTAAAATGAACCGAATTACTTGGCATTGATAATGAACCAAAAAAAACCATAATGAATCAATTTGTATTCAGGGCTCTTTCGCTTCAAAAAATCAAACACTCAAAAGACCACGCTGATCGAACACTCAAAAGACTATGCTGATTTTTGTCCAGAATAAGTGAGCTGGACTTCACGGAGATTAGTAGCAAATCGTACCGGTTTTCGTTGACAAAACGCGTACGAATCTCGCCAAAGATGCGAAAAAATTATTTCGCTGCACATCAGCATTCATATAAAAAACTTAGGACATCTTTATAAAATTCAAACTAACTGGAATACCTAGCATTGATAAGGATCCAACAAAAAAAAGCTTCCGGGCTCAATTTGTATTCATGGCTCCATCGCTTCATAAATCAAACACTCAAAAGATTACGCTGATTTCTAGTCAAGAATAAGTGAGCTGGACTTCACGGGGATGAGTCGCAAATCGTACCTGTTTTTCTTGATAAAGCGCGAATTTTTCGATTCAACGAAAAACAAATGCCTCAGTTCAAATATTGAAAAATCTGAATAGAGGTAGGCAATTATTTAAGCTACGCATCACAAAACCAATAAGAAATTATCCTCATTTCACCTCTTCGTACCGCAGTAGATAGCGCGCTGGACTTCTAATTCTAACTTTCGCCTCACCTATCCGAAACTAAAAAGATCAGGCTGATTTTTCGTCAAGAATAAGTGAGCTGGACTTCACGGGGATGAGTCGCAAATCGTACCAGTTTTTGTTGATAAAGCGAAAAATTTCCGAACAAACAAAAAATGCCTCAATTCAAATAATAAAAAATATACATAGAGGTAGGCAATTATCTAAACTACGCAATCCGAAACTAATAAATAAACATAAGTCCTCCTTTTACGTCTTCGTAGCAGTGGATAGCGCGCAGGACTTCTAATCCAGAGGTGGCGGGTTCGAATCCCGCCGAAGATGCACATCAGCAACCTGATAAATTTCAAATGTCGCAGGACATCTTTACAAAAAGTAAAATGAACCGAATTACTTGGTGTTGATAATGAACCAAAAAAAAAAAACAAGCGTCCGGGCTCAATTTGTATTCAGTGCTCTTTCGTTTCGTAACTCAAACACTCAGAAGACCATGCTAATTTTTCGTCCATTTTAAGTGAGCTGGACTTCACAGAGATTAGTCGCAAATCGTACCGGTTTTCGTTGACAAAACGCGTACGAATCTCGCCAAAGATGCGAAAAAATTATTTCGCTGCACATCAGCATTCATATAAAAAACTTAGGACATCTTTATAAAATTCAAACTAACTGGAATACCTAGCATTGATAAGGATCCAACAAAAAAAAGCTTCCGGGCTCAATTTGTATTCATGGCTCCATCGCTTCATAAATCAAACACTCAAAAGATTACGCTGATTTCTAGTCAAGAATAAGTGAGCTGGACTTCACGGGGATGAGTCGCAAATCGTACCTGTTTTTCTTGATGAAGCGCGAAATTTTCGAACAAACAAAAAAATGCCTCAGTTCAAATATTGAAAAATCTAACTAGAGGTAGGCAAATATCTAAGCTACGCATCACAAAACCAATAAGAAATTAGCCTCGTTTCACGTCTTCGTACCGCAGTAGACAGCGCGCTGGACTTCTAATTCTAACTTTCGCCTCACCTAACCGAAACTAAAAATATCAGGCTGATTTTTCGTCAAGAATAAGTGAGCTGGACTTCACGGGGATGAGTCGCAAATCGGACCAGTTTTTGTTGATAAAGCGCAAAATTTCCGAGCAAACAAAAAATGCCTCAATTCAAATGTTAAAAAATATACATAGAGGTAGGCAATTATCTAAACTACGCAATCCGAAACTAATAAATAAACATACGTCCTCCTTTTACGTCTTCGTAGCAGTGGATAGCGCGCAGGACTTCAAATCCAGAGGTGTCGGGTTCGGATCCCGCCGAAGATGCACATCAGCAACCTGATAAATTTCAAATGTCTCAGGACATCTTTACAAAAAGTAAAATGAACCGAATTACTTGGCATTGATAATGAACCAAAAAAAACCATAATGAATCAATTTGTATTCAGGGCTCTTTCGCTTCAAAAAATCAAACACTCAAAAGACCACGCTGATCAAACACTCAAAAGACCATGCTGATTTTTGTCCAGAATAAGTGAGCTGGACTTCACGGAGATTAGTAGCAAATCGTACCGGTTTTCGTTGACAAAACGCGTACGAATCTCGCCAAAGATGCGAAAAAATTATTTCGCTGCACATCAGCATTCATATAAAAAACTTAGGACATCTTTATAAAATTCAAACGAACCGGAATACCTAGCATTGATAAGGATCCAACAAAAAAGAAGCTTCCGGGCTCAATTTGTATTCATGGCTCCATCGCTTCATAAATCAAACACTCAAAAGATTACGCTGATTTCTAGTCAAGAATAAGTGAGCTGGACTTCACGGGGATGAGTCGCAAATCGTACCTGTTTTTCTTGATAAAGCGCGAATTTTTCGATTCAACGAAAAACAAATGCCTCAGTTCAAATATTGAAAAATCTGAATAGAGGTAGGCAATTATTTAAGCTACGCATCACAAAACCAATAAGAAATTATCCTCATTTCACCTCTTCGTACCGCAGTAGATAGCGCGCTGGACTTCTAATTCTAACTTTCGCCTCACCTATCCGAAACTAAAAAGATCAGGCTGATTTTTCGTCAAGAATAAGTGAGCTGGACTTCACGGGGATGAGTCGCAAATCGTACCTGTTTTTCTTGTTAAGCGCGAAATTTTCGATTCAACGAAAAAAAATGCCTCAGTTCAAATATTGAAAAATCTAACTAGAGGTAGGCAAATATCTAAGCTACGCATCACAAAACCAATAAGAAATTATCCTCGTTTCACGTCTTCGTACCGCAGTAGACAGCGCGCTGGACTTCTAATTCTAACTTTCGCCTCACCTATCCGAAACTAAAAATATCAGGCTGATTTTTCGTCAAGAATAAGTGAGCTGGACTTCACGGGGATGAGTCGCAAATCGTACCTGTTTTCTTGATAAAGCGCGAAATTTTCGATTCAACGAAAAAAAAATGCTTCAGTTCAAATATTGAAAAATCTGAATAGAGGTAGGCAATTATCTAAGCTACGCATCACAAAACCAACAAGAAGTTATCCTCGTTTCACGTCTTCGTACCCCAGTAGATAGCGCGCTGGACTTCTAATTCTAACTTTCGCCTCATCTATCCAAAACTCAAAAGCTCATGCTGATTTTTCGTCCAGAATAAGTGAGCTGGACTTCACGGGGATGAGTCGCAAATCGTACCTGTTTTCATTGATAAAGCGCAAAATTTTGGAACAAAAGAAAAAAAATTCCTCATTTCAAATGTTGAAAAATCTACATAGAGGTAGGCAATTACCTAAACTACGCAACCCAAAACTAATAAAAAAAACATAAGTCCTTCTTTAAAGTCTTCATAGCGCAGTGGATAGTGCGCTGGAACTCTAACCCAGAAGTCGCGGGTTCGAATCCAACTTACGATGCGAAAAATTAACTCGCTGAACATCAGCAACCAAATAAGAAACTTTGGACATCTTTCGAAAAAGTGAAATGGACCGAATTGCTTAGCATTGATAATGGACCAAAAAAAACAGGCGTCCGAGTTCAATTTGTATCCAGGGCTCGTTCGCTTCATAAATTAAACAATCAAAAGACCACGCTTATTTTTCTACCAGAATACGTGGGCTGGGTTTCACGGTGATTAGTCGCAACTCGTACCGATTTTGTTTATAAAGCGCAAAATTTCGAACAAACGAAAAAAATTCCTCAATTCAAATGTTGAAAAATATCCATAGAGGTAGGCAATTTACTAAACTACGCAGTCCAAAACTAAATAATAAACATAATTCCTCCTTTTACGTCTTCGTAGCGCAGTGGATAGCGCTCTGCACTTCTAATCCAGAGGTCCCGGGTTCGAATCCCGCCGAAGATGCACATCAGCAAACTCATACAATTCAAATTTCTCAGAACATTTTTATAAAAAGTAAAATGAACCGAGTTGCTTAGCATTGATAATGAACCAACAAAAAACATAATGAATCAATTTGTATTCAGGGCTCTTTCGCTTCAAAAAATCAAACACTCAAAAGACCACGCTGATTTTCGTCCAGAATAAGTGAGCTGGACTTCACGGAGATTAGTAGCAAATCGTACCTGTTTTTCTTGATAAAGCGCGAAATTTTCGAACAAACAAAAAAATGCCTCAGTTCAAATATTGAAAAATCTAACTAGAGGTAGGCAAATATCTAAGCTACGCATCACAAAACCAATAAGAAATTATCCTCGTTTCACGTCTTCGTACCGCAGTAGACAGCGCGCTGGACTTCTAATTCTAACTTTCGCCTCACCTATCCGAAACTAAAAATATCAGGCTGATTTTTCGTCAAGAATAAGTGAGCTGGACTTCACGGGGATGGGTCGCAAATCGTACCTGTTTTTCTTGATAAAGCGCGAAATTTTCGATTCAACGAAAAAAAATGCCTCAGTTCAAATAATGAAAAATCTGAATAGAGGTAGGCAATTATCTAAGCTACGCATCACAAAACCAACAAGAAGTTATCCTCGTTTCACGTCTTCGTATCCCAGTAGATAGCGCGCTGGACTTCTAATTCTAACTTTCGCCTCATCTATCCAAAACTCAAAAGCTCTTGCTGATTTTTCGTCCAGAATAAGTGAGCTGGACTTCACGGGGATGAGTCGCAAATCGTACCTGTTTTCATTGATAAAGCGCAAAATTTTGGAACAAAAAAAAATTCCTCATTTCAAATGTTGAAAAATCTACTTAGAGGTAGGCAATTACCTAAACTACGCAACCCAAAACTAATAAAAAAAACATAAGTCCTTCTTTAAAGTCTTCGTAGCGCAGTGGATAGTGCGCTGGAACTCTAACCCAGAAGTCGCGGGTTCGAATCCCGCTTACGATGCGAAAAATTAACTCGCTGCACATCAGCAACCATATAAGAATTTTTGGACATCTTTCGGAAAAGTGAAATGGACCGAATTGCTTAGCATTGATAATGGACCAAAAAAAACAGGCGTCCGAGTTCAATTTGTATTCAGGGCTCGTTCGCTTCATAAATTAAACAATCAAAAGACCACGCTTATTTTTCTACCAGAATACGTGGGCTGGGCTTCACGGTGATTAGTCGCACGCAACTCGTACCGATTTTGTTTATAAAGCGCAAAATTTCGAACAAACGAAAAAAATTCCTCAATTCAAATGTTGAAAAATATCCATAGAGGTAGGCAATTTACTAAACTACGCAATCCAAAACTAAATAAAAAACATAATTCCTCCTTTTACGTCTTCGTAGCGCAGTGGATAGCGCTCTGCACTTCTAATCCAGAGGTCGCGGGTTCGAATCCCGCCGAAGATGCACATCAGCAAACTCATACAATTCTAATTACTCAGAACATTTTTATAAAAAGTAAAATGAACCGAGTTGCTTAGCATTGATAATGAACCAACAAAAAACATAATGAATCAATTTGTATTCAGGGCTCTTTCGCTTCAAAAAATCAAACACTCAAAAGACCATGCTGATTTTCGTCCAGAATAAGTGAGCTGGACTTCACGGAGATTAGTAGCAAATCGTATCTGTTTTTCTTGATAAAGCGCGAAATTTTCGAACAAACAAAAAAATGCCTCAGTTCAAATATTGAAAAATCTAACTAGAGGTAGGCAAATATCTAAGCTACGCATCACAAAACCAATAAGAAATTATCCTCGTTTCACGTCTTCGTACCGCAGTAGACAGCGCGCTGGACTTCTAATTCTAACTTTCGCCTCACCTATCCGAAACTAAAAATATCAGGCTGATTCTTCGTCAAGAATAAGTGAGCTGGACTTCACGGGGATGAGTCGCAAATCGTACCTGTTTTCTTGATAAAGCGCGAATTTTTCGATTCAACGAAAAACAAATGCCTCAGTTCAAATATTGAAAAATCTGAATAGAGGTAGGCAATTATTTAAGCTACGCATCACAAAACCAATAAGAAATTATCCTCATTTCACCTCTTCGTACCGCAGTAGATAGCGCGCTGGACTTCTAATTCTAACTTTCGCCTCACCTATCCGAAACTAAAAAGATCAGGCTGATTTTTCGTCAAGAATAAGTGAGCTGGACTTCACGGGGATGAGTCGCAAATCGTACCTGTTTTTCTTGTTAAGCGCGAAATTTTCGATTCAACGAAAAAAAAATGCCTCAGTTCAAATATTGAAAAATCTGAATAGAGGTAGGCAATTATCTAAGCTACGCATCACAAAACCAACAAGAAGTTATCCTCGTTTCACGTCTTCGTACCCCAGTAGATAGCGCGCTGGACTTCTAATTCTAACTTTCGCCTCATCTATCCAAAACTCAAAAGCTCTTGCTGATTTTTCGTCCAGAATAAGTGAGCTGGACTACACGGGGATGAGTCGCAAATCGTACTTGTTTTCATTGATAAAGCGCAAAATTTTGGAACAAATGAAAAAAAATTACTCATTTCAAATGTTGAAAAATCTACATAGAGGTAGGCAATTAATTACCTAAACTACGCAACCCAAAACTAATAAAAAAACATAAGTCCTTCTTTAAAGTCTTCGTAGCGCAGTGGATAGTGCGCTGGAACTCTACCCCAGAAGTCGCGGGTTCGAATCCCGCTTACGATGCGAAAAATTAACTAGCTGCACATCAGCAACCATATAAGAAACTTGATCTTTCGAAAAAGTGAAATGGACCGAATTGCTTAGAATTGCTAAACTTCACGGGGATCATTCGCAAATCGTACCTGTTTTTGTTGACAAAGCACGAAATTTTCGAACAAACGAAAAAAATGCCTCGATTCAAATATTGAAAAATCTACATAAAATTAGGTAATAACCTACGCTACGCAATCCAAAACTAACAAATAAAAAGAAATCCTCCTCTGATGTCTTCGATGCGCAGTGGATAGCGCGCTGTCTTCTAATCCAGGGGTCGCAGGTTCGAATCCCGCTAAAGATGGACGTCAGCAACCTATTTGAAACTTCAAATGTCTCTCAGGACATCTTTATAAAAAGTAAAATAAACCGAATTACTTAGTGTTGATAATGAACCAAAAAAACAAGCGATTGGGCTCAAACTGTATTCAGGGCTTCATAAATCAAACACTCAAAAGACCACGCTGACTTTTCGTACCTGTTTTTGTTGATAATGCGCGAAGTTTTCGAACAAACGAAAAAAAATGCCTCAGTTCAAATATTGAATAACTTATATAGATGTAGGCAATTATGTAAACTACGCAGCCCAAAACCAATAAGAAGTTGTACTCATTTCACGTCTTCTTTCCGCAGTAGATAGCGCAGCGCTGGACTTCTGATTCTAACTTTCGCCTCATCTATCCGAAACTCAAAAGATCACGCTGGTTTCTCTTCCGGTATACGTGGGCTGGGCTTCACGGTGATTATTCGCAAATCGTACCGGTTTTTGTTGATAAAGCGCGAAATTTTTGAACAAATTACAACAATGTCTCAGTTCAAATAATGAAAAACCTACATAGAGGTAGGCAATTACCTAAACTAAGCAGCCTTAATACAATAAAAAATTATGTCTCCTCATTTAAAGTCTTCGTAGTGCAGTGGATAGCGCGCTGGACTTCTAATCCAGAAGTCGCGCGTTCAAATCCCTCAGAAGATGCAAAAAAGTAATTCGCTGAACATCAGTAACCGGATAAATTTCAAATGTCTTAGGATAGCTGGATAAAAGGAAAAATAAACCGAACTACTAAGCAATAACCAACAAAAAAACAAGCGTCCGCGCTCAATTTGTATTCAGGGCCCCATCGCTTCATAAATCAAAAACTCAAAAGAGCACGCTGAATTTTCGTCCAGAACACGTCGGCTGGGCTTCACGGTGATTAGTCTCAACTCGTACCGCTTTTTAGTGATAAAGCGCAAAATTTTCGAGCAAACGAAAAAAATGCCTCAATTAAAATATTGAAACATCTACATAGAAGTAGGCAATTACCTAAGCTACGCAATCCAAAACTAATAAATAAATAAGGGACCACATTTGATGTCTTCGTGGCGCAGTGGATAGCGCGCTGGACTTCTGATTCTAACTTTCCCCTCATCTATCCAGAACTCAAAAGATCACGCTGATTTTTCGTCCAGAATAAAAGAGCTGGATTTTACGGAGATTAGTCGCAAATCGTACCGGTTTTCGTTGATAAAGCGCGTACTAATACGGCCAAAGATATGTACTAATCCGTACTAATCAGCATTCATTTAAAAAAATTAGGACATCTTTATAAAAAGTGAAATGAGCCGAATTACTCAGCATTGATAATGAACCAAAAAAAACAAGCGTCCGGGCTCAATTTCTATTCAAGGCACCTTCGCTTCATAAATAAAACACTCAAAAGACCATGCTGATTTTTCTTCCAGAATAAGTGAGCTGGACTTCACGGGGATGAGTCGCAAATCGTACCAGTTTTGTTGATAAATCGCGAAATTTTTGAACAAACGAAAAAAATGCCTCAGTTCAAATATTGAAACATCTATATAGAGGTAGGCAATTATCTAAACTACGCAGCCTAAAACCAATAAGAAGTTGTCGTCATTTCACGTCTTCTTTGCGCAGTAGATAGCGCGCTGGACTCCAAATTCTAACTTTCGCCTCATCTATCCGAAACTCACATGATCACGCTGATTTTTCTACCAGTATACGTGGGCTGCGCTTCATGGTGATTAGTCGCAAATCGTACCGGTTTTTGTTGATAAACCGCAAAATTTTCGACGAAACGAAAAAAAATCTCAGTTCAAATATTTAAAAAACTACATAGAGGTAGAAAATTATCTAAGCTACGCAGCCCAAAACCAATAAGAAATTATCCTCGTTTCACGTCTTTTTTCAGCAGTAGATAGCGCGCTGGACTTTTAACTCTAACTTTTGCCTCAACTATCCGAAACTCAAAAGATCACGCTGACTTTTCCGGTATACGTGGGCTGGGCGTCACGGTGATTATTCGCAAAAGGTACAGGTTTTTGTTGATAAACCGCAAAATTTTCGACGAAACGAAAAAAAAATCTCAGTTCAAAAATTTTAAAAAACTACATAGAGGTAGGCAATTATCTAAACTACGCAGCCCAAAACCAATAAGAAATTATCCTCGTTTCACGTCTTCTTTCCGAAGTAGATAGCGCGTTGGACTTCTTATTCTAACTTTCGCCTCATCTATCCGAAACTCAAAATATCACGCTGATTTTTCTTCCGGTATACGTGGGCTGGGCTTCAAGTTTATTATTCGCAAATCGTACAGATTTTTGTTGATAAAGCGCGAAATTTTCGAACAAACCAAAACAATATGTATCAGTTCAAATATTGAAAAATCTACATAGAGGTAGGCAATTACATAAGCTACGCAATCCAAAACTATTAAATAATTAAGGGACCACATTTGACGTCTTCGTAGCGCAGTGGATAGCGCGCTGGACTTCTGATTCTAACTTTCCCCTCATCTATCCAAAACTCAAAAGCTCACGCTGATTTTTCGTCCAGAATAAAAGAGTTGGATTTTACGGAGATTAGTCGCAAATCGTACCGGTTTTCGTTGATAAAGCGCGTACTAATACGGCCAAAGATATGTACTAATCCGTACTAATCAGCATTCATTAAAAAAATTAGGACAGCTTTATAAAAAGTGAAATGAGCCGAATTACTCAGCATTGATAATGAACCAAAAAAAACAAGCGTCCGCGCTCAATTTCTATTCAAGGCTCCTTCGCTTCATAAATCAAACACTCAAAAGACCATGCTGATTTTTCTTCCAGAATAAGTGAGCTGGACTTCACGGGGATGAGTCGCAAATCGTACCAGTTTTGTTGATAAATCGCGAAATTTTTGAACAAACGAAAAAAACGCCTCAGTTCAAATATTGAAAAATCTATATAGAGGTAGGCAATTATCTAAACTACGCAGCCTAAAACCAATAAGAAGTTGTCCTCATTTCACGTCTTCTTTGCGCAGTAGATAGCGCGCTGGACTCCAAATTCTAACTTTCGCCTCATCTATCCGAAACTCACATGATCACGCTGATTTTTCTTCCAGTATACGTGGGCTGCGCTTCACGGTGATTAGTCGCAAATCGTACCGGTTTTTGTTGATAAACCGCAAAATTTTCGACGAAACGAAAAAAAAATCTCAGTTCAAATATTTAAAAAAACTACATAGAGGTAGGAAACTATCCAAACTACGCAGCCCAAAACCAATAAGAAATTATCCTCGTTTCACGTCTTCGTTCAGCAGTAGATAGCGCGCTGGACTTCTAACTCTAACTTTCGCCTCAACTATCCGAAACTCAAAAGATCACGCTGATTTTTCTTCCGGTATACGTGGGCTGGGCTTCACGGTGATTATTCGCAAATCGAACAGGTTTTTGTTGATAAAGCGCGAAATTTTCGAACAAACCAAAACAATATGTATTAGTTCAAATATTGAAAAATCTACATAGAGGTAGGCAATTACCTAAGCTACGCAATCCAAAACTAACAAATAATTAAGGGACCACATTTGACGTCTTCGTAGCGCAGTGGATAGCGCGCTGGACTTCTGATTCTAACTTTCCCCTCATCTATCCAAAACTCAAAGGCTCACGCTGATTTTTCGTCCAGAATAAGTGAGCTGCATTTTACGGAGATTTGTCGCAAATCGTACCGATTTTCGTTGATAAAGCGCGTTCTAAAACGGCCAAAGATATCTACTAATCCGTACTAATCAGCATTCTTTTAAAAAAAAATTAGGACATCTTTATAAAAAAGTGAAATGAACCGAATTACTCAGCATTGATAATAAACCAAATAAAACACTCAAAAGACCATGCCGATTTTTCGTCCAGTATACGTGGGCTGGGCTTCACGGTGATTAGTCGCAAATCGTACCGGTTTTTGTTGATAAACCGTGAGATTTTCGACGAAACAGAAAGAAATGCCTCAGTTCAAATATTTTAAAAATCTACATAGAGGTGGGCAATTACCTAAGCTACGCAATCCAAAACTAACAAATAAATAAGGGACCGCATTTGATGTCTTCTTAGCGCAGTGGACTTCTGGTTCTAACTTTCTCTTCATCTATACAAAACTCAAAAGCTCACGCTGATTTTTCGTCCAGAATAAGTGAGCTGGATTTTACGGAGACTAGTCGCAAATCGTACCGGTTTTCGTTGATAAAGCGCGTACTAATACGTTCAAAGATATGTACTAATCTGTACTAATCAGCATTCATATAAAAAAAATTAGGACATCTTTGAAAAAATTATCAAAACGCTCTCATCTTTTTTTAACCAAAATCTTCACCGATCACAAGCAAATATTATAAACAGGCCAAAAAACCTACTCTTGGAAAACTTCGGTTAGCTTTGGCAAATAATTGTAATTCTTTTACAAGTGTTGTCAATCAAAATTTTATATTTGAAAAAGACTCTTTTTGCAGGATTCTTGTGAAATCTGGCAAGCAGGACCAATGACCGCAAAATACACACAAAGGCCAAGCTTTACTTGGTAAACACTAGCAAGACCACGACAAAAAGCAGCTCTATAAAATGTTAAATAAAAATTTAGAAATAAACCTCGAATTAGTAAAAAAAATCGTCTACGTCGGGGAGTATGTGACATTCGACCAGAATGAACAAAAATGCAAGTTTCGAATTCATAGCCGCTGACCTGGGAGATTGGCGATTTTGGCAGATTAGCGACGTTATTTAAACGATTAGACGAATTGTGAAGCTCAGAAGGTTCTGGAATTTTTAAGAATTCGATTTGTGACGTCACACTTCCGAGAAATGATTGAAACGGCCATTTTAGAAGTAAATCAGAAGAAAAACAGAACAACGATAGTAACAGTGAAAACTAGTGCGAAGGAAATAACGACAGACAACAGAGAATTATCAGAGACCGCTCCGAGTTGTAACGATTGTGTCGCTACAATCGTTACAGACCAATTCACGCGGACGGTGAAGGGTGTTGGGATGGTGTGTCCAGCCTTCCGGAATGGAAAAGAGAGCGTTATTTCCCCCGGATCGCAGAATATGGAGGGGTCTCGAGACCTGAACTCGAACTGATAAAAACTAACTTTTAGCTTTCTGGTCATGCCCTGAATTGAATTTAATTAACATCTCGATTCATTTTCAGATAATGAGAAGCTAGGAGTTGAGGTAAAGGGTTGATCCATCTTCGATGGAGATGATGATTTTTATCTACTGAACAAAAACAATCGTAATATAATGAATAGTAGTAGCCCTGTTTTTAGGAGTTACCTCGTGGTCTGGGGATACTGAGACCCAGCCATGAGCTCACTAATTTTGCATTTAATTCGGTTAATTTGAGCGTTCTGGTCGAAGCCGGAGAACAGTAACGTTTTTGTCGACCCGATGTTAGGAAGACCACCAAAAGAACTGGCTTTGGCAGAGACGGTGGAAAGTATGTACAGCTGTTAAGACGCTAGCCAGTCCTTTTAGAACCTAGCTTTTTTTTCCGTCGATATGTACTCCCGGGCGAATGTTACACAAATTGTATTCACGGCCCTTCGCTTCAAAAATCAAAGACTCAAAAGACTACCCTGCTTTTTCATCCAGAATAAGTGGGCTCTACTTCATGGGGAATAGTAGCAAATAGTACCGGTTTTTATTGATAAAGCGCGAAATTTTCGACCAAACGAAAAAAAACGCCTCAGCTCAAATATTTTAAAAAAACTACATAGAGGTAGGCAATTATCTAAACTAAGCAGCCCAAAACCAATAAAAATTATGTCGCCTCATTTCAAGTCTTCGTGGCGCAAGGGATAGCGCACTAGACTTCTAATCCAGAGGCAAGAACTCCAGAGACACATGACCTAAGTGATTTTCCAATTTTCATTGAAAATACAAGTCGCGGGTTCAATTCATGACAATGATATTCAGAGTTTCATCACTCCATTGTGCTACGTGAAAATGCAATCACTTGATGAAAAATTTTTGAAAAGACGCATACGTTCAATCCAAATCTAGGATTTATTAACCTCTCAAATCCAAAGCTCAGCTGAAACAGAAAAATTATTATACAGAACAAGTCAGCCACAGTTTTTTTTTACACAGAGGCGACCTCGAGATTTTGAATCTCACGCCCATCCCGCTCGGCTACGAACGCTTTTCAGCAAAAACACTAGTCACAAGTAAAACAGCTACATATGCTAGTAAATTGTCAATGCTATGCAGCAAAAAAAGAACCATAGACAAATAGACACAACACACACCATCTCTACTTTGTAGCACCACTACTTATTTGTCTCTCGCCACCCACCCACGCAACAAAAAACTCTGGTACAATGAAGTAATAAAGGTTGGAATAAAAATTGCCTGTATTGGACTTTCAAAAGAAGCGGAGAAAATGACAGCATCAGATGACTAATAAAACGTACATGTGCTTAACTTACTTCAAAAACACTTAAGTTAATTTTCTCCCGGAAACACACCTGGGGATGGGGATGACCCTGCGGTCGAGGCACTGTCTGCTAACCTCTCAGGAGATATCTGGGATAGCTCGCAGACAATTTGATGCTGCATTTTAATCAATGGTTTTGAAGTAATTGCTTGCAATCTAATACTCATTTGAGAGCTGCAGTTATTTTATTATTTTCAAAGGCAGTTCTGAGCTCATTTCAAAAGCTAGGGGGAGTATCTGTGCTAGGGGTATTGAATTATGAAAGCACGCTCTAAGCCCATGTTCGATTTTGCAGGGGTTTTTGGTCACATAGATTATGAGTCGCACGAAGTAACCACTCAGCCACGCACGGTAACCAATTCACAAACATTAGCAACAATTAAGCCAGAAAACTGATGCTATGAAAGTTCCAATGCTACAAATCGTGATTACAGCAAAAGTGCCACCAAATGAGCACTTTTGTTTGCAAATTAGATTGGAACAAAAAGAAGGTTCGTACTAATACACTATACGCGCAAGCTCGCAAGTGTAGAAACCGCGCTGATTAGTTATCCAGAATAAGCGGCCTGAAACTCCCGATGTTAAGGCGCAAATTACCAAAATTTTCGTTGCTAAAAAGCTGAACTTAAAAGCAAAATGCGGAAAAAAGCCTCAATTCGAAAATTAAACTATCATGAAAAGAGGTACGACTTTACCTTAAAAACGAAAACAAAAGCCAAATGTGGCATAAAAGCTCAGTTTTTATTTAGAATTGTTTGGCCTCAGATATCCAAAAGACTGGGCTGAGTAACTATCCAGAACAAATGGCCTGCGACTTCCGGAGATAACTCACAAGTGGCAACGATTTGTAATGCTTAAGCATCAAATTTTCACGAAAAGTGAAGAAAATAACTCAGTTCTACAAAAACATCGAAATAGAGGTAGACCAATACCTAAATTACGCTGCCCAAGAAAAATTTCCAAGCCAAATAAAAAAAATC
This sequence comes from Symsagittifera roscoffensis, assembly GCF_963678635.1. Classification (NCBI taxonomy): domain Eukaryota; kingdom Metazoa; phylum Xenacoelomorpha; order Acoela; family Convolutidae; genus Symsagittifera; species Symsagittifera roscoffensis. The sequence continues at coordinate 429,949 of NW_026971149.1, forward strand.
GAGCTGCACTTCTAACTCAGACGTCGCGGGTTCGAACACCGCCGAGGATAGGCAAAAAATGCAGAGACACATGACCTAAGTGATTTTCCAATTTTCATTGAAAATACAAGTCGCGGGTTCAATTCATGACAATGATATTCAAAGTTTCATCACTCCATTGTGCTACGTGAAAATGCAATCACTTGATGAAAAATTTTTGAAAAAACGCATACGTTCAATCCAAATCTAGGATTTATTAACCTCTCAAATCCAAAGCTCAGCTGAAACAGAAAAATTATTATACAGAATAAGTCAGCCACAGTTTTTTTTTTACACAGAGGCGACCTCGAGATTTTGAATCTCACGCCCTGCCCGCTCGGCTACGAACGCTTTTCAGCAAAAACACTAGTCACAAGTAAAACAGCTATATATGCTAGTAAATTGTCAAAGCTATGCAGCAAAAAAAAAGAACCATAGACAAATAGACACAACACACACCATCTCTACTTTGTAGCACCACTACTTATTTGTCTCTCGCCACCCACCCCCGCAACAAAAAACTCTGGTACAATGAAGTAATAAAGGTTGCAATAAAAATTGCCTGTATTGGACTTTCAAAAGAAGCGGAGAAAATGACAGCATCAGATGACTAATAAAACGTACATGTGCTTAAGTTACTTCAAAAACACTTAAGTTAATGTTCTCCCGGAAACACACCTGGGGATGGGGATGACCCTGCGGTCGAGGCACTGTCTGCTAACCTCTCAGGAGATATCTGGGATAGCTCGCAGACAATTTGATGCTGCATTTTAATCAATGGTTTTGAAGTAATTGCTTGCAATCTAATACTCATTTGAGAGCTGCAGTTATTTTATTATTTTCAAAGGCAGTTCTGAGCTCATTTCAAAAGCTAGGTGGAGTATCTGTGCTAGGGGTATTTAATTATGAAAGAACGCTCTAAGCCCATGTTCGATTTTGTAGGGGTTTTTGGTCACATATAGATTATGAGTCGCACGAAGTAACCACTCAGCCACGCACGGTAACCAATTCACAAACATTAGCAACAATTAAGCCAGAAAACTGATGCTATGAAAGTTCCAATGCTACAAATCGTGATTACAGCAAAAGTGCCACCAAATGAGCACTTTTGTTTGCAAATTAGATTGGAACAAAAAAAAGGTTCGTACTAATACACTATACGCGCAAGCTCGCAAGTGTAGAAACCGCGCTGATTAGTTATCAAGAATAAGCGGCCTGAAACTCCCGATGTTAAGGCGCAAATTACCAAAATTTTCGTTGCTAAAAAGCTGAACTTAAAAGAAAAATGGGGAAAAAAGCCTCAATTCGAAAATTAAACTATCATGAAAAGAGGTACGACTTTACCTTAAAAACGAAAACAAAAGCCAAATGTGGCATAAAAGCTCAGTTTTTATTTAGAATTGTTTGGCCTCAGATATCCAAAAGACTGGGCTGAGTAACTATCCAGAACAAATGGCCTGCGACTTCCGGAGATAACTCACAAGTGGCAACGATTTGTAATGCTTAAGCATCAAATTTTCACGAAAAGTGAAGAAAATAACTCAGTTCTACAAAAACATCGAAATAGAGATAGACCAATACCTAAATTACGCTGCCCAAGAAAAATTTCCAAGCCAAATAAAAAAAGTCGAGCTGCACTTCTAACTCAGACGACGCGGGTTCGAACACCGCCGAGGATAGGCAAAAAATGCAGAGACACATGACCTAAGTCATTTTCCAATTTTCATTGAAAATACAAGTCGCGGGTTCGATTCATGACAATGATATTTAAAGTTTAATCCAAATCTAGGATTTACTAACCTCCCAAACCCAAAGCTCAGATGAAACACAAAAATTATTATACAGAATAAGTCGGCCACAGTTTTTTTTACACAGAGGCGACCTCGAGATTTTGAGTCTCAAGCCCTGCCCGCGCGGCCACGAACGCTTTTCAGCGAAAACACTAGTCACAAGTAGAACAGCTTCATATGCTAGTAAATTGTCAATGCTAAGCAGCAAAAAAAAAGAACCATAGACAAATAGACACAATTTAGCACGTAATGATTTGGATTATAAGAAACTGAAGGTACCAACGCTAACTTTGCAGCTAATAAATTCGAAAGCATAAAGACGTAGTATGTATAACTTAAGCATTTCAAAAACATTGCGAGATAAATTGAGTTTGAAAATTTGTGAAATCGTTGAAATTTGATTCGTGTGAAATTTGTTTTTATTATTGTATTGATATTTGAAGCAAATAGCTTCTTCGGTTCATTTGATCAATGAGAAATGCATCAACTGAGTTAACTTATTACTAATCGAATGTCAAAGCACATGCTATCAAATACCTTAAAGTTGCCTCATAAGTGGTACCATTATTTGAGACTTAGATTCGAAAAAAAAACGATTAGTCGTACTATTACAATCCGCTCACTTAAATTTGCTAGTGTAAAAACTCAACTTTTCGGAACTAATTGAAAATAATTAATTAAAAAGAGCAAATGTCCTGTTTCGGAAACTTTTTGCATGAAATTTTTCCATATAAAAATTAGGTCCCCCAAGCCGCTTGAAACTGCATGTATATTTTGCTGGAAATTGGCAGATTGCCCTTTTTAATGAATTCTTTGAGTTTGAACTGTTTGCTATCAGTATATAAAGAAGAGCTGAGATGAGATGAGATGGAAAAACTGACTTGTGTGAAGGCATGGTTGTTGTTGTTGTTGTTGTTTGTGGCTGATCTGCTGTTTGACCTGTTGAGGATGAGTCTGTCCATGAGGTCCCACCCAATCTCACTCACACTGGGCAGTCGCTGGATGCGCACACTGCTCGACAGATTAGACGCATTGCTCGCCAGACGACCACGCCCACTCAGAGTGCCCCCGCCCCCAACTGCACACAACACACACCATCTCTACTTTGTAGCACCACTACTTATTTGTCTCTCGCCACCCACCCCCGCAACAAAAAACTCTGGTACAATGAAGTAATAAAGGTTGGAATAAAAATTGCCTGTATTGGACTTTCAAAAGAAGCGGAGAAAATGACAGCATCAGATGACTAATAAAACGTACATGTGCTTAACTTACTTCAAAAACACTTAAGTTCTCGGCCTCTGCCACATGTTCTCCCGGAAACACACCTGGGGATGGGGATGACCCTGCGGTCGAGGCACTGTCTGCTAACCTCTCAGGAGATATCTGGGATAGCTCGCAGACAATTTGATGCTGCATTTTAATCAATGGTTTTGAAGTAATTGCTTGCAATCTAATACTCATTTGAGAGCTGCAGTTATTTTATTATTTTCAAAGGCAGTTCTGAGCTCATTTCAAAAGCTAGGGGGAGTATCTGTGCTAGAAGTATTTAATTATGAAAACACGCTCTAAGCTCATGTTCGATTTTGTAGCCAATTGCTTTCTTTAACAGTGACCTTTTTCAAAAAACTTAATGCCTTGCACAGCAAGCTGCCTATTAGTTCCTATTAAATACGAATGAGGTTGTACAGCAAGGATGCTCTCCTTAAACTTCAATATTCATTTACTGTGGCATTCGATGTTTGTGGGATTAGACAAAAGTTATGAGATTAACAGTTAGGAAGAGAAGTGTACTTGTGGTGTTGAGAGATGCATTGGGATCTATGCCTGCCGGAGTGGTGGCTGCAGCTGCAGTTGTGCGCACGTAGTTATTCGCTGCCGCTGAGGGAGATCGGCCCACTGAACTCATTCGTCTAATTGAACCATCCGGTGAGAACACATTGTCACTGCCCATGCCTAAACACACACTACCCATTACCATGTACACGCCCACTGCATCTCAACTGGCTACGTGAACTGGTGGCCGAATTATCCAGACTACGTATATGAGGAGACTCCTCTAGCAAATTCCACACTGGTCCCACTTGTAGGGCTTTGTTCTCTAACAGAACTGTTCGCTCTTAGCCCAATTGTTGCAATGAAATGATTGGATAATTCAGATACGGTAAACTAAAGAGAGTCATTCGAATACAACTACGGGCAACAGCATTAAAATCAGACTCCAAATACTGGCTATGTAGTAAATATATACAGGAGAAATAAACTCTTTCTTTCTTTCTAAATGGCAACATGATAACAGAGGACTGAAAACAGAGGAGAGGAACAGCAAAGCAATAAGGCTACAGAAATACACATGCACAATTGAACTTGTGGAAAATAGGGGGGGGGGGGGTCGCAATGATGCAAACGCATGCTTCTTCAAGGGCGAATGTGATTGTCCTGCTACTTTTCAATACAATCACGAAACATGTTTCCTTCCTATGGAAAAGAGCAAAAAATGTTAAAAGGCGATACACAACATGAACAGTACATTCTAAAACAGTACATGTCTAGAACTGGCTAAAGTAAAGCATATCGCACCACCCAGTCCACTTTCTCGAGCTTGGTGTGAGAGTGATCTCAGCTGGATGTCTGTGATGTGAAATGTATTCGCTTTGATAGTTGTTCACTCACTTCACTTCACTTCACTTCAACGACAGGGACTTAATCTCATTGGGATTGGAGACTTGTGGCTGCATTTGTTCATTCGACCTCATTACTTTCCAGCCTTACCTTGTAGCGTGAGTGAGTTCTCAGTTTGCAGTTCGAGAGTGTGTTCACTACTCGTAACCAGTCCGGGAACTGATGGAGCGTGAACAAAGGGGGGTTGGTTGAATAGAAGCAACGGGTCGGGTGTTTCAAATGAATATTTTTGCATTAATAATTTGTCTTCCAATATTTGAAATTCGGAAAACATGTCCAAAGGTTTTAGGAAAGCATTTTTTTTTTCATCATTGCTGGGACGCAATTTCTGGTTTTCCTCAAATCTTTGTCTATTTTTTCCAAAGTGCACTAATTCAGGATATTCAGTTTTTCAGTTATTCGCGCCAAAAAAACGCAACTTCTTGGTCGTAACTTTCCTCCTATAGTTTGGCTCCGGAACATGTTGTGGCAAAATCGGCAAAATTTTTATTAGTGTTGCGGACAAAGTTTAAAACGATTTTTTTTAGAAAAAAAGGCTCCCCCTTGAAGCCTTCCTGCGCACTTAGCCACTGTGTTGTACACGGGCGGACGCCCTTCCCCCCTCAGGGATTCGACCCCCTGCCGAATCAAAGGGTCCCTTTTGTACTATTTTGAGATATCCATTTTGGCTGAATAACCCTAAAACTTTTCTTAAGGCGCCTTTGGCGCCAAAATATACAAAAATTGACGGGGGAGCGCGCGCCAAAAAACGCGATTTTTTGGTTAAAATTTTTTCTAAAAGCCTCAAAACGCGGTTTTTGGCATGTTTTTTTTTCAAAATTTTGCCTGCGGCTCAGAAATTTTGGCCAAAACAGAATTTTTAGTACTTTGGCAGAGCTCGGAAAATCATTTTGTCGACCTATAAAAAAGTCGACAAAAATTTTGCGGAAAATCCCCCCCCCTCCTCGAGAAAATCCTAGATCCTCCCCAGGTTGTACTATAGATTGGGGATGAACTATAACCAGATGACTAGCTGTTGTGCTTGAGATTTAGACTTGTTTTCGTTGAACTCACTGGCAGTGGCGAGGAACTCGAATTCGAAGCCATACTGCACCTGGTCCCCCTCTCTCTCCCTCTCCCCCTCAGGCTTCATTTCCCCAAATAGAAACGACTTGTACCTACAACATAATAAGAGAAGGTACATTTACACAATTCAAAACAAAAGATATACACACAGGCCAAGCAAAGCTTCGGACCAGTTGCCATGCATCACGAACAAAAAATTGCAAACTAGCAGAAACAAAAAAAGACAAAAAGCACCAAGACGAAAAATTAACTGGAAAAACATCAAATAAACTGTCTAAACCAATATTTTTATATCCATTTGAGCACTTAACTTAAGTGTTCAAGTTACCAACTGGGCAAACAATATCTAGCGGCAACTAAGCCGACGCCCCGTGAGCCGAAAACAAAATTGTTGTCACACCAAAAATCGGCTATAACTCTTTAAAACTCGAAAACTTACCAGAAACGAACCATCGAGTATAAGATTTACTTCGGAAAACTGTTGGAACCTGATCTAAACTATATTTTATGATTGGATAAATTAAATGTTTTACCAATGTAAAGTATTTAATATTAACCAATCATGATCCATCTAACTAACAACCCACTTATTTGTAAGTGCTGAAGTTACTTGTAATTTCAGCACCAGAGAGATTTGAATTTAACTTAGAAATTAGTTGGACTCTCCCGAGCACTTCAGCAGCCGCAATAAACCAGTATACCCTAGATCTATTGAGCCTAGCAGAGACTAGTTAAACAACCTGAGACTAGATAGTATAAGAGTAAGATTAGGATCGGTATTAGACTAAGAAGTTGCACGAATCTATCCGGCCGAAAATAAGATAGCGTGACGAGCAGACGGTGTACCCTATCCGAAATTACTCTATGAGTTATACACCCCAGTCCTAACTCATCTGGTGCGACCATAAGTCTCGAACAAGACCTTACTAGATTAGAATTAACCAAAATTAGATTAGAAATTAGACAAAAACATTTACAAAATGTTATACGACAATAATTTAATTGAAATGTCTCTCCGACTCAATAGATCAGAGCCAATATTCCGAACCATAATAGAACTACCCGGAATTGGAAGAAGACATCGAACCAAAGACGACATACGACAAAGTAGAAACTTGCCGTATAGTTATATGATAGTTCGGCAAAAGCCAGAACAAACTTTTATATTTCGAATACTACTTGCAATGAATTTAGATTTCCATTTGCAAACATAAAACCTTGAAGTAAATCTTCAAAATCATTTCAGGCGCTAAACAAATTAATATTATACAATAACGATTGATAAAAAGATCTAAGATCGTTTTCCTAAAATTCTGCAGTATTATACAAAACATGTTTGAAGAATATTTATTGGAAAATAAAAATAAAAATTAGTAGCATGACAATAAATGGTTAGTAATCATAAATCATCCTGTTGTTCCAGCTTCATCACCTAAAACATAACAGCAATCATAAACCCACTAATATCATCAAAACACTAAATCTTTCCTTTACACAAATTTAAAACTTTATTAAAATTTAAAGTCACTTAATTTAAAATCAGATCATCAAGGCTTATCCTTGGATCTTAAATCATTTTCTACTTAATTAAATTTTAAATTTGATCATCAAGGCTTATCCTTGGATCAAACAGAACAACTTTGTTCTCCCCCACCCACTTAATTAGTGTCTAACGACCTCAAACGTCGATTCACTACCCAACCCTTTCTAAAAACCCAAGACTAATAGAAATTTTTAAACAAAACTAATCATTCAAATTAGGATAAACAGTGAAGAACTTCGGTTATTCATCCTTCACTTGACCCCTCCTCTTACCAGACCCAGGATAAATCTTAGACTTAGTAAGTTTAAAATAGTATCTAACGAACTACTCGCGTTCTAATTATACCTGAACCTTGTGGATCGATTTACTATTCTCCAACCCTTGAACACAATCACTACCCCTAAGTAAGATTAAGTAAGTTAACACCTTAGCTTATACTAGTCACGAGAAAGTAAAAATCATTCTTCGGAATCGATATACTTTTCTCTCCAACCCTGAACAATTAGACCCAGGTTAAGCTAACCAAAAAATCGTAAGAACTAACAGTTTAAGTCAATAGAAATCATTTAACAACCTTTTGCATCCGTCATTCTAAACCTTATGTCATTTAAAAACCTAGGAAATAAACAAACAATCATTTTACACAATTGTGAAATAGATAACAAAAAATACGACCTTGTAATCACACCTCATACACAAACAATTGGATACATTCGAACAAAACGACAAACACTAAAGAGAAAAATAATAACTAAACAAAGACAAATAACACGAAAAAGATTTTCAAAAAATCGAAACGCATTTTCAGAATCAGAAACCAACAGTTTAGACGAACTTTACAAACTAAAAGAATCAATAGATAAAAATTGCCCACAACACGATCAATTATATTTTTCTGACTCAGAAACAACTTCAAATTCATCACAAAGAGGAAAAAGAAGAATAAAAAAGCAGTATAAACACAAACCAGTACATTTATACAATTGGAATCAACCAATTCGACACATTAATAATTATATATTAACAGTCATCGAACGAAAAAATGAGTTCAACGCACACCCCAGGTGACGAAACTCCAGATGATGATGAAATCTTTCCTTTTATAGTAGATGCAGATACTGATAGAGGACAACACATATTTTGTCAAAATTTACTCGTAAATTTATTTGAACCCGGAATCAGTCCATGTAAAACAGAGTTCCCCGATGTAAAAATCAAAAGACAAATCATAGATCACTATCTAAAAGATATATGCAACATAACACAACAGTATGGAATCTACTCTATAGAATTCACTTCCCCAAACCATAATAATAGAACATATACTATTCAAACAGACGACCTTGATTTAGAATTTTCAAAAGTTTTTTCAGAATATATAAAAAGCATCCAATACCATAACTCACAAAGAGCAAACTCCATTTTCACCAATGAAGTTTTCGCACTAATATATAGTTATATTTCGATATTAGAAAATGAACTCCCATTAACAAATGTCTCACCGACAGAAACATCTAAACATTTAAGAGTACGACATGAAATCACACTACTCTCTAGTTATTTAAACATCATCAAAGAAAATTTCACGAAAGACGACGTTTCACAACATACCAAACACGATTTACAAAAAATTTTAGCATGGTTCATAATAGATTATTTTACACACAATATTGATTTAATTGCACAAGCAAGAAAAAATTTTAGACCCCAAAATTCGAACGATGATACCGCTATCACAGAACAATCAGATTATGTTTGGGACCCCGAATGGTCTCATCCAGCATTTATAAGCTTCCCACAATCAATCTCAAGTCAAGCAATAAGTACAATATCTTACATAAGAGATTATGTAAGAGTAATACCATTAACAATTGATGCAACACCATTAAACTATAATACATTTTTACCCGATACACAAAATAATAGTTTAAACTCTACAGTCATACACAATGAAAACCTCAATGGAACTAGGAATCTTACTCAACAAGATATCCAGACACCATCACACTTCATAAATGAAGAAATTGTACACACAACAACTACACAACAAAGTATTTCACCAATACGCCCAAATTTAACAACACCAAGAAATACAAATCCTTCACAAACACAGGTAACCTTACAATCAACCGTTAAACCTTCGGTTGCCCCTAAATATTCACATATGGATTACCAAACATACAAACCCATGACAATACCATCAAAAACACGCAAAACATTCACTAGAAACAACTTTGCAGACCATAATTATAATTATACACATCCATCAAAAACAAATTATCAACCACAAAGAAATTTTAATCAATATACAAAACCTCGAAACTGGGATAACCCAACGGCCCAATATAATTCCACAAATTTTCAACCAAATCCTCCACAGGATCGCAGTGGAAATTACCCATTTTTTCAACAAAATAAAAATAAAAAACAAACATCTTATCAAATAGATTATTTATCCTCAGATGAAGATTTCTTACAACCAGATATATTTGCACCAAATACTCAAGAATATCGTAGACAAGGAATACAGAAAACACGTACAAATTATAGAAATTTTTCTCCACAACCAATAGATGCACAACATCAACAACCAATTCAACAACAAAACCCAATTAATACACAATCTTTTCAACCAATTCAACAACAAAATCCAATGACTGCACACTCGTATCAAGCATCACAAATGCAAAATGAAATACCACTCCCATATTATCTTCAACAACATGAAATAACAAGAAACCAACTTTCAAATTTTTCTCAAATGCCAAATGCAGCAGAATCATTACAAATGACAATGAATCCATACCTAATGGGTGGATCATCAATAACATCAAACAAACCCTTAATGGTTTTCACAGGAACAGACCCTGAATACTCTGTAGAAGATTACTTAAATGCAGTAACAGCAAATTTGATTTTAAATATAGGACCTGAACCAATTAATACGCCACTACATCAAAACTGGATACATCGACGCACAGCGTTGATACAAACAACCTTAGATGGCGCAGCCCAAAAATGGTTTTCAGTACTACCTCAAGAAATAAAATCAAACTGGAAAAGATTTACACAAGAATTTTCAAAAATGTTTGACTCCGAAAGAAACAAACAACAACAAAGAGTTTTATGTAATGAAATTCGCAGATTACCAAACGAAACCATCAAGCAAATAGCAGTAAGAATCGAAACACTAGTTCGAAAAGCATATTCACTAAATACACACGACTATAAAAACACTAAGATGACAGAAATCTTAATGATGACCTTAACACCACAATTAAGGAAAATAGCAATAAAAAAGAGAGCATCCCATCCTTCTTCAATTCGAGAACCCGATTTAGATTTTAGAAAACTAGTAGACAAACTAGAACAAGCAGAAATCACGATGAAACTAGAAGAAACGGAGAATTTGAAATTACAATATGTTAACAAAATTGAAACGACTCCCACTAATATTAATAATATACAAGAATCAGAAACAGATCTCGTTGAAAAAATCACTGAAATACTCAATATTTACAAAAAGAACCCGAACTTTAAAGGCAAACCATCTTTCAAGAAATGGTGTAATTATTGCCGACGATACGGACATAGTATTTCCGAATGTAGACAAAAACAGCAAGATAGTCAAAATAAACCTCAAAAATACAAAGAACCAAATAAATCATTTTATCAATACATGAAAAAAGATCAAAATCTACCAAACAAAAATGTATACAGCAACAACAGTTCAGGAAAACCACTCCCGAACAATACAAGCTATACAAGAAATCAATCTCCATATAACTCAAGTTATAGAGGAAGATCACCAGAACGAAGAAACACGTATAATTCATCACAAAATCACTACAATAGACCGAATAGTCGAAATAACTACTCCAGATCAAATTCAAATACACAACGATTTGTTTCTAGATCTAATTCCCAATCAAGAAATAACTACTATCCAAACAACCAATCACGAAATTCATCATACAATAGGAATAGAAACTACTCCTATAATAGAAATAGAAGTTATTCAAACAATCGAAATCAGAATTACCCGAACAATCGATCAAGGAATAACTCATATAATAGATCGAACTATAACAGACAAAACAATAATTACCAAAACAGATCGCGAAATAATTCACAAAATCGACACCCAAGTTATAATAATCGTTATAGAAATTATTCCCAATCACCACACCGGAATAATAATCACTACAATAACTCTAATAATCGTCATAGAAGTAGTACACCTAAACATCAAAGACAAATCAATCAAGTACAAGCTAACCCAGAAACAACATCAGACCCCCCAGGTATTGATGACACAGTAACTGATACGTTACAACTCAATCAAATAAACTGTACATCATCAGATTCAGAAAGTGATACTGAAAACACTCTTGCTATCAATATGATAAAAGTCGAAAATGACTATGAATCTGTCATATATGAACAACCCTTTCCATCACACATATATGAAAATCAATCAGAATTTCTTCAAAATTATTACACTACACCCATAAATTCAACACTAACGACGCAAGAAACAAACGAGATTAACACTACAGATCAAACCAATAAAAATACCAAAACAAAATGCTTGAATACAAACCACATTTATCAAAATATACAAAAAGAACAACCCAAAGAAAAAATTTGGACAATACCATTTCTATTAGAAAGCCCAAGAAATAAAGAATTTCAACCACCAGACCTTGAAATAGATTTTTTAATTGATTCAGGAGCAGAATCAAACATAATAAACATTCCCACATGGAATGAAATAAAAACTTTACACCCAAAGCTAACACCTCTTGAAACCTCCAGTAAGTTAGCGACAGCACAAGGATCAACATTGATAAACTACGGAAAAATCCAATTATTTCTCCTCCCTACCAGAACAATGGAGCAAAGCAAACTTCTAAACAAGCCATTTAAACAAATATTCCATATTACTGATATTAAATATAACATCATTGGTATACCATTTATTTCAAAGTATATACCAACAATTAACATACTAAATAGTAAAATATTAATCAAAGATAAATATACAAAAACAAAAGAAACATCATTAACATTTTTTCAAAGATTAAATAAACAACCACCATTCTTTTCAAAATTTTATCCGATATTTAATCAACAAAGAAAACACCTGAAACCACTATCAGGAAACATCTATAATTTTTCAATAAAACAAGTTCATCAATATGATAAAGAACAAAACAAACAAAAATTTTATATGTCAGATTTTGAATTCAAACCTATTCATAAATTTTTCAAAATTACAATCTCTTCAATAAAACATTTGAAAAATTCGAATTCAGATATTATTTCCTTACATGTTTATAACAACACACCTTACCAAGTAACATTACCTTTAGGACTTTTAGGATATTGTGAAACTAACGCTACAATATCACCAATACACGAAAAAGCCTATCGCGTAAATAATATACTCCAATTACTAGATATTTGCCAATCTACAATTCTTAATGAAGAATTATCTATAAATAATATAATAAGTAACGAAAACAGAAATACGGATTATTTCACAAAAACTCCATATTTCAAACCTACATTCAACATCAGTAACTACACAGAGGACCAACAGAAATTTTTAACAATGTTTAATTTCCAACATTCACAAATAACACAAGACGAATTCGAAAAATTAGCCAAACAGCTAATTAAATATTCATCAGTCTATGCAACATCAAAATTCGATGTTGGCAAAATCAGTTCATCACTACATCTCCCATTAAAACCAGACGCAGTTTTCAAAAAACAAAGAGCAAGCAAAGTACCAATTCACTTACATGATAAAGTAAACAGATTACTCGATATTTTAGAACAGTACAATATTATATCACCAGTTAATAAAGAAGAACAACCAAAAGGCAACACATTCATCAACCCCGTTATCATTCTAGCTAAAGGAGAATCATTAAAAATCGTTCTCGATGCTAGATACCTCAATTCACTCATAGATGAATCAAAATGTAATTGGCCCATTGAACCAATACAAGTTATTTTAACAAAAATAAACGGCAAATACTTCACAACCGCCGACATGAATAGTGCATACAATCAAATGCCACTAGATGAACAATCACGACGTTTAACACAATTTGTTATTGGAAACCAACAATATGAATTCAACCGCTTATTCTATGGAATATCCATAGGACCAGCAGCATTTTCAGCCTTTATGAGCAAAATTTTTAGACCACTAATACTCAAGAAAAACGCAATCACCTATTTAGACGATGTTTTTATGCAATCACAATCAAAAGACGAAATGTTCAAAGTTTTAGAAACATATCACCAAATACTTCAGAATGAAAACCTGAAGGCCGCCCCCGATAAATCACATTTCTTTTTGACAAGAGTTAAATTCTTAGGACATAACATAGAAAGAAAAACAATCACTCCACTGAAATCACGCATTGACGCTATTCAAAAACTTCAACCACCAACAAATAAAAAGAAAATCCAAGAGTTCCTTGGAATGTTAAACTTTTTAAGTAAATATGTTTATAAAATGCAATTATATCTACGACCATTTTACAACATCCTTAGACAACAAAATAATTTTGAATGGAATACAGAACATCAAACACGATTCGAAGAAATAAAGAAACTTTTAACTGAACAAATTTCAAACACAATTCCAGACCCTGATCAACCATTTTATGCAATGTGCGATGCTTCGAACTTTGGCATCGGCGCAGCATTATTACAATCACATAATGGTACAAATAAAATGAACCTAATATCAGCAAATTCTCGATTATTCACTCAAGCAGAGCTACGACTCTCAACTCTAATGAGAGAATGTACAGCCATAATATATACACTTACAGAATATGAATTTCTGATACTTGGATCAAAACATCCCACAGTTTTATTCACAGACCACAAACCAATCATCTTTCTTTTTACACAGAAATCTAACCCAAACCACCGAGTTTACAGATTTCAACTAATTCTAATGAAGTTTCCAAACTTACATATAGTTTGGACTGCAGGAAAAAATCTTGCATTACCAGACACCTTAAGTCGAAATACACCACCTGAATTACTTACACGAAAAACAACAGTTGAAATACCCAAAAACATAAAATTCTACCTTGCAGAAAACGAAACATCACCTCGATTAGAATGCAAATATGCAGTTAAAACTGATATTGAACAATCACAAATAAATAATTTACAACATTTCCCACTTTATTTAGATTGTCAAAATAATCATTATGAAGTTGACCTACTTGGAACATCAACTTTTAAACCAATTCCATATTCTCAATGGATAAAAAATAACACCCAACAAAAACGAACAAAACAACACCTACCTAAAAAAGACCATTTTCAACTAATTGAAAAAGAAGATTTAACTGATAAAATAAATTTATCAGGACCACAAACAAATGATTCAAAATACACAATAAATCAAGTTTTTGACCTTCACGACCCACTTGATACAATACCCTTATCTAAATTCGAAGTTGAAAACATTTTTCTCCCCCCAACAGATACGATTACAATTTCAACACTGAAACAATATCAAAACCTTGACCCGATAATTCGACAACTAAAATCATGGCACAAATATAAAACTAAACCTATCAAAGCAGATTCAACCATTCTAGGAAACAAAACACTCCTCCGATACTTTCGCAAATTTAACAACACAACAATTAACGAAAATACAGACCTTTTAGAGTATAACCTGAATGAATCTACAGTTCCATGTCTCCCTATAAGTATGATTCTTATAGCTTTTAATATTTCACATACACAAAATATTAAAGGACACTCTGGATCAGAAAAAACATATTCAAATTTTATACAAAATTTTTACTTCCCAAATGCACCAATTTGGATAAAAGTACTATGCAATGATTGTATAGTATGTCAGCTAAATAAACCTTACCCAAATCAAAAACAAGTAGCACAAATACAAGATTTTAAAGGACAAAGTTTATACTTTAATCACCGTATCTCATTTGATACTAAAGGACCAATTTCACCCTCATCAGAAGGAAACTCCTACATTATGGTAATTGTTGACGCATTTACACATTATGTAGCACTTAATCCAGTACCACATTGTAACGCTTATTACGCATACACAACACTCTATGAACACTGGATAGCAAAATTTGGACTACCAGAAATTTTAGTTACAGACAATGGTACAGAATTCATAAATAATGAAATAATAACACTATGTCATTTATACAACATTAAACACAAACCACGTACATCTCATGCACCTTGGACAAACGGCTTAGTCGAAGGTATGAACCGTTCATTACAAGAATATCTTAGATGTATCATCAACGGAAATGATACAAAATATACCGAATGGTCAGCAGATGTAAAATTATTTCCCTTAGCATATAATTCACAAATTACGACAACTTTAGGAATGTCACCATACGAAATGGTTTTTAACCAAAAGCCACGCAAACCAATAATGTTTACAGCAAATTCTCATAAAAACGCACAAGGTTATTGTCAACCAAATAAAGACTCAATTTGTTATAACCTCCCATTACATACGCACGATGAAGATCATTTTCATCACCCACAAATTCTTAAACTAGCCTCCGGTACACACACCGAATGGATTTTAAATAGAGATAAAAAACACAATGAAATTTATCAAAAAATAACAAAAAAGTTATTACAAAGACAAAATATTAATGAACAAATCAATTCACGTTTTACACCAGCTTCCGATTTAAAAATTGGAACATTTGTTTTAATACCTAATTTTAATACTCACAAAGGAATCTCTAAAAAATTACAACCCCTCCGAAAAGGACCCTATCAAATAATTGCAAAACCCACAGATGTCACATATAAAATTATCGACTCAAACAAAAAAGAAATCGTTCAACATCGAAACAACCTATTACCTTATTACCCAAAAGAATACGCACTCCGCGAATTAACTCAATTATATTCTTTCACAGGATTAAAAATCATTCAAAATGAACCACATCTAAAAAACAAAGAACAAAATGATAACCCCACCGAAACTCAAAACACAAAACCAACCGCCACCAAAAACAATACACAAAATCATAAAGAATCTCCAAAACAAAGAAAAAATAGAAAAATGACAGAACAAATAATACCCCAAGAAGAAATAGACAAATCAGAACATAGAAAGACAACAAGACTCCGAAATCAACCACGTAAAAACTACAAAATGTTCATCCCCCAATCTAAAATATTAAAGAAAGTAGAATTTAAAAAGTAATTTTAACATTCTATACTTCACAATCTTGAAACCTCCGTAACATTTTTCATTTCCATTTTTCAAAATAACATGCTCACAAAGTACGCAATAATTCTAGTTCAAAATAGACCAATAGGATTCATCCAATCCGCCACTTTCTCTAACTCAAACTAAGATCAATTAGACGAATAATCTAGAACTCCAGGCACATCTCTAACTATAACTTTACAACCTCCAGGTCAAAAATAAGCAAACCACTCCAACTTGACAGCTAAAATAAATATCACCATAATACCGTACCCCTCCCTTATCTAATAACCCAAAGATCAACAATATTTCCCCAACTCAGACCACGAATACCCCCAAAACAAATTTGATAACTTAGCCTAAAGTCACAAAATGAAGATTTTAATTAGCCTAAAGTATAAAAATCTCACCATACCCCGGATCATTTGACAAACAAAAATAAAGAAAAAGACGACCTCCCAGTCACCATGAAAATTGCCCCCAACAATTTTTTACGAAACTCAACCCACTTGTCAAAAAACTAATAAATAATTCGACCACACTAGAAAATCGCCTCAAACAGCAAAAAAACATTCGACCAAGAGATCATTTCTTAAATGCTTTTCTCTCAAACAGTCGCTCAAATATTTATCAATTTTAAACATTTTTTTTCAATACTTCAAGCCTTTATAATATTTCTTTTTGATATCATTGAATCTTTTCTAATAATCATAATAATTTTTTGTAACATTTTTTTAATTTTCTACACAATAATTGAACTATTCCTCCAACTTTCCAAAACCCTTGAATATATCCACAGGTACGATTTTAACAACTTGTCTAAATGATACGAACAATTTTCAGTAGAACTGATATTTTTTTATTGTTTGTAATTTTCATAACATTTCTATTATCCCTCATTTTGACAATATGTAAATGTATAAAGAAAGCAATCATCACATTTGCCCTAGCAACAATTTTTCTAATTCTTTTTTTAGAAGAATATTATAATAAACATAAACCTTCCCACTAAAGTAACAATTTAAAAATCCATCAAAAATTGCTACCCAACAGTCACAGAATCAGTCTTCACCGACATCATCCCAAGATAATCCAACACCACCTTCAACTACTCAAAACCCTCAAACATCTACACGAATTTCTTTTCAAGACAATCCATACACTTTTGAAGAACGGCACGCTCGTTTATCTGAACCACTAGAACCAGTTCAACGACAAGCATCCCTAAGTGAACCAACATATAATCTTTACCCAACACTACCACAAGAACTAAGTAGAATACGAAACCTTAGTCAAAACCAAAACACAGCAGAAATAAATAGACAAATTATACATCCTCGACGAAATAGAAATTTTCAAACTCCCCGAGTTCATTTTGATATACCTCAATCCCCAACACAAACCACTCCAGAAAACACCACTGGTATCACACCAGAAACTCCTACACTTTTTTCACAACGAAGCACTTCCAGTCTACCTTCAGACTACTTAGGTTCAACACCAACATCTGAACAGATACGTGAAAATCCCTTTAACCCCCCAAACCTAACATCACGACTACCATATTGGACTACAAATTCATTCACACAAGGTGAACCAAATTTAGTCAATGACCCCATAGATATTTCTACGGATACAACAACATCCTCATCACTACCAGAAACATTATCACTACCATCAACACCATCAATAAGTCAATTTTCACCACTACCCTTTAACTTAAATTTTCCAAATAATCTCGACGCCAGATATCGAGAACAATCATCTATAAATATTCCTTTAAGATTAGATTGGAATACATTCACAGCACCTCCACCATTATTTGGACAACATCAAGAAAGTAACCGCCTTCATAACTGGGCACTTAATAGATTACAATATCGCCAAGATATTCACAACGATATCCGTGATCACAATATTCAAATACTCCAACAAAACAGTTTACAATTAAAGTTTGAAATCACAGTTAAGTTAAATAATATTACCCAACATCCCTACCCATTAAATCCACCTAACATAACAGCTCAATCACTACCACCACCGTTTATAACTACTGAAGTAATATACAAATACGACAGATACACCAAAAACACAATTGGTTACATTACATTTTATAATCCATACTCAGGATTATCATACACATGTATATTCTAAAATTATTAATTTTTCTCCAAACCCTTTTCCTAATAACCTCAAATCAAAACATAAACCCTTCCCCTCGTACAGGACCACAAGATTTATTAGTAACACATTACGATTGCGAAGAAAATGAACAAAAAACACTACATAAATATGCAATCAATCAGGTATCACAATGTGAAACAGAACCACAAGCTATAGAAACCACAGATATAATAGCAACACTCTATTCAAAAGCCCGAGCTACAACAGTTACAGGTTATAAATTCACAGCAACATTTTCCGAAAAGAAAGTACATTGTTCACAAGTCTCGAACGGAAACAAAAACCGACTTGACCATGAATCATTCTACCAAAGTAATATAGAACGTCTTTTACATCTCAATCCCGACGATTGTAAAAATGAATTACTTAGACTAAACATCACACAAAATAAAAACTCCCAAAGAAAATTAGTTAATTTTCAAGTTTTTTCAGACTCTGTACATCAATCACAACTTGAAAGACACCAAGGACATATAAAACTAGACGAAAAATACCCGTATAACGGCGCACACGGACGATTAACCTATGACCTACACGATAAACATTGGATACCACACATTGGTATAAATAACCCATCAAACTGCAAAGCAGACACGAAAAATAAAGGATACCAAGAAATAATGTTTTTCGATTGGAAAATACAACTCGAAAAAATACAACTCACACGAGATTTATCTGATAATACAATGATCTATCAAGGAATCCGACTACCTTGTAAAAATGATCAAGGATATTGCGACCCTACAACAAGAACACAAGCAACAATTGTTTGGTTCCCCGAAGACACATGTACAACATTTCAAGTAGCAAAAATACACGCTCGTATGATAAAATTTCACGAAAAATATTTCATACAATCAATTCCATATGAACAAGTCCATCCATCACGCAAACTAAGTTCCGATTTTAGAAACATAGACAATATAGAAAATAAATTGACACGTTTTCAAATATATCAAGAAACAGAACTTGCATGTAAATACAGGAATCCACTTCACAGAACACAATACTCTGAAATATTAGTTGAATATGAAAAAGGATTCGACATGACCACTGGTAAAGTAAAAATCGACCCATACGCCACAGGTCATCCTCTAAACGAAGGAACATCCTATATACCAGTTAATTTTCAAAAAAGCAACGGACAACCTGGTGGACATCTAAAACCTTCTGACACCAGAAGCACACGCTTACAAGAATTATCACTAATGAATACTACATATTTTGGTAATATCCACTATGATATTCATTTGGATATGAAACTAGACTATACAATTAGCCGCATTTTTCAAGAAATGTCACTCTCCGAATTAGAAACACTACATCAACTATGCGAATTAGAACGAACACAAATACTACAATCACTTGCACTAGCAGTATTAAAAATACCCTACGCAGGATACTTATTATCAGGAAATAGATCAAATTTTTTAGACTACGAAGGAAACATTTTATGGTTTTATACTTGTACTAAAAAAGTATCACCACTATACGTTTTTGAAGATAAACGATGTTATAAAAGGATCCCTATCTTTTATAAGAATAAAGTACATTTCGTGGATACACTTTCACGAAGAACCTATTTCTGGGATACCGCAGTCCCATGTGGATCAGAAAATAGCCACAATGTAGTACAACTAAACCCTGATGAAAACAAATATTATCTTCTCACTCCATATCCCACATTAATGCAATCACTCAAAAAATTTTCACCAGAAAGCATTCGCGCTATTGCTCGAAACCCAAATATAGACTTACAATCAATAGGAATCTATTCAAAATCAGATATTCAACATCACATTAGAACACAACAATTCCAAGAATTATTAACACAAATGGACACTATACAAAGACAATCAATAGACCAAAATTTACGCAAACTTGCAGAAACTGCAGGATTTGCCGATATCTACACGCAAGACTATAGCGGATATTTTAAAGACATTAAAGATTATATATATCTAAACGGCGAAAAATACCGTCCCCAAGATATATCACCAATTAACATTTTTAGCTTTGTTACACTCAAAAATGAGATCCTAGATTTTCTAGGATGGCCCTACTACATCTTAGAAAAATTGACTATTTTATACGCAATGTTTAACTTTATTGGATTTCTTTTCTCACTCTTAAAAGGAATCTACAATACATGTGCTATACACACACAAGTAAACAGACAAGCAAGCGTAGCACGCATACTTTTTGCAGGATTTTTTGGAATTTTTTCCACATCTATAAACAAAATTCTTTTAGACGCACAAATAAAAGAATATAACACAAAAATAACAACACGACAAAATACATACGACGAAGAACATAACAATGTCGACCCACAGCCAACGGCACCACAATTACCACCCCTACCAAATAACCATCCACTATCCCTAGTCCCACGAAATTTTAGAAATTTAGCAATCACACATAATCCAAACTTTAGACTCACCACATCACAAAGTCCCGTCCAACATATAATGACACATCAATCACAAGATGATAATACTTACGAACAAATTATTGAACAACCACATACCACCGCTTTTCAATCTCAAAATAATAATTTTTTTAGCCCACGATGAGCCGCCAACTTGGATCACTCCATCGATCAAATTCCCATCCAACCAACCTTACCTCTTCAATCCCAATAATACCACTTTTTGCTTTTCCGCCACCCGATTTTCCATCTAGCAATGTAACATCAGGCATGAATTCCGACACTAACTCACAAATTTCAGTTTTATACTCCATTTCACAGCTAAATAACCCGAATATTGAAACCCCCGACGAATTTGCCGACTCAGAACCATCTCCATCCAATAATTTTCATAACCCTTCTAATTTTTCTCAACCTCCTTTTCAACCCATATTGTCCAATAACCCTGACCCAATCACTCCGACACCCTCTTATGCTTCCCAAGTTACCCCAACCTACTCCTCATACCATTCTGACCAATCATCTCCAGACACCCCCCGAATCTCCCCAGAGCTAGACAATTTTATTACCCTCCAACAACAACCCTACCACCTTAACACCCCGACCATAAACCAAATCTCCTCCACTACAACTTCATCCAATCCCCCTACACCCTCTTCAAATTATACTGAATCATTAGCACCATCATCCACATCAACTGAATCCTCACTCAACACTAATAGAGCTTACCGCACTTTTAAAAGAAAGTTCCCCAACCATCCTTTCCCAGCAAAACCAGGAACAGCCCGTGAATACATCAACCACCCCCAGCATACTAACACTAGAGAATTTTTAGCTATCACTTTACCCTCATTTCCACAATACACCTTAAACACCCCTCATGACGCTAACGAAACACGCAACTTTGTAGACGAATACGTTTTAATGCCCACTCTCTCTCTTGGACCTCATACTATCATTTCACTAACCCTCTTTGCTTACCTTTAACCAACACATCCATCGATATAGACCGAAACAAAGACATGCTATATCGACTAACTACACCACTCACCGCTAGACAATTTACTTACGTAGGATATAAAAAATCACTAAAAATACACACTGCACCTAGAGCTAATGAATATACACTAGAATACTACGATCACAACATCATCAGAGCTAACCAAGATCAATTCTTAGACGATGATCGCTTCGCTAACCCACAAATCACCGAGAAATTTTTCATCAAGACACCATATGTATTTACACTAAACATCTTCGACCGAAAGTTTGATCACATTATTTCAGAAGCACTAACAAGCACACAAGCGTACGAAAGTTTTAAAGAACGCTTCCAAATCTTTTCACTAACCTTTCATTTCCTTGCACCACACGAAAGAGATTTACACTGCTCACACGATATTATGTTGCGAACTAAACAAACACATACATACAGTTACTATCGTTTCATCCAAAATCACTTTGACCTCCACACACCCTCTAGACAACCACACCATCGCTTTCAATTCATCAATTCAAAATACACTTCACCGTATTTCCTAAATTTCACATATTGTATTAAAGATACTAACCTTCATGGTATTCTTCGTAACTATGACCCCATAACCCAAATGTACATTTTCTGCCCCATCACCAAGACCTTCAACGCCGAAGAATCCCGACCCTTCCTTATCCCGCACGAGTTTGTACAGCCTATAGAAATCCCCATTTTAGAATTCATCCACAACACTAAATTTAACCACAAATTATATAACTTAATCCAAAACACACCTTATGAGTTTGCAGTAGGCACTGAAGAACTAACCACTATTAAGGCACTTCAATTGCTTTGGCCACTGCTTCAAACTAAAAATATCATCCGCATCTTAGCTAAACTACTAACAACTTCAGAACTAATTCACGATATCTTCCCCCACGGTTTTTTCCCCGACGACTAACAGGTAAGTATGAATTAAATGAATATAACTAACTAATTCAAAATATTAAAAAACTCACCATTCTTTATTCATGTTTTCTTTAGATTTTTAGCCTTCATCTTCGATCATCTGAAAAATTCACAAAAAAAAAAATAAAAAATAGCAAACTTCTTCAAAACTGTTTAAGACCCTTTTAACTTTTGCACCAACAATTAAATAAATATAATACCAATGCAGTAAATTAATTTATAAAATTTTCCCCCAAAGCAATAAATCTACATATGATGAAAATTTGTATCTTAAAATTCCCCCATTACTAGCAGTAAATTTCCAAATTCTATGCAGTAAATTAATAAAATGCAATTGCAGTACTAACCTTTTGATATTTTCTTTCATTCGCACAGAAATTCTATCCACACTCGCACAGCTCGCCCACGAAGAATTGTTTAAAATAATGAATTTCAGTTTCACGTTTTCACACTCAACAACTCTAACATACAATAACATGTTTCAAACTTTCCTTTAACCCGGTTGGAAAGGAATCATATACTAAACAAAACTAACCAACGCAGCTTACTAAAAACCACAAATCATAGAATAACAGCATGACTTAGAAAAGGAAACCAACGGTACCCAAACCGGATTAACCCAGTTTAAAACTGGATAATTTATTCTTTTGAAGACTATTACAAAGTCTTAGAAAGAAATAATAAAACACAAAAAAGTCGAAAGACAAACCCATACCACAAACAATTTGCTTTTTGGAAAAAGTACATAACCAACAAGACATAAGTAAAACCACAATAAACCCAACATAAAACGTTGTCACATAACAGGACCCCTCACAAACACCGCATGAAATCATACTCCCACTCCTGGCCTAACCCACCAGGAAAGGACGTCCTGAGCATGCTCTATAGCCGGCCTAACCCACCGCGCTACATCCACGCTTTGTGACCACACCTTTATTTTTAATAAGAGCTACTCAAGGGTGAGTAACTCTTCAAAATAACCAAACTAAAACAAAAAGCTTTTGTGAAAACAACTAACTAAAATCATTATTAAAAAATATTAAACTAATAAAAGTCTTATAAAATGTAAAATCACATGATGCAATATATAGATCAGAATACAACACCAAGGACGAACATCAAAAGACAAGACGACCTCACTACACTCGAGAGAGAATGACCAACTACAATCGATATGCCGCTCACAATCACAACTCAAAGGATTTAGAGTACGACTTGACTTCGCAGAAAAGGACTTCATTGAACTAGACCAATGACCACCTCGATGTTCAAGTATACGTACAGATCCGAGTAACCAGGCATCCCCTCCATGCACAATCTCCACGCCATTCCCGAGCTAGATCAAACACAAAAGAAGTTCCCTCCGAAGAACAGAAAAACCTGACATAGCCAACCATTCTGAAACCAGAATTGATGCTGTTGCAGAGACTCAGTCGTTGTCACAAGAAGAACACAACGTCTTGTGTCCTCAATTCCAGATCCCTGGAACTTCCTTAACAAAAAGGAAACAAAAGAAAAATGATGTTCGCCAAATACCAACGTCCATCATCCATCCTTGAACTACAGAAGAACTGTTCAAAAAAAAACTCTGTAAAACCCGGATGGGTGGAACCTGATCTAAACTATATTTTATGATTGGATAAATTAAATGTTTTACCAATGTAAAGTATTTAATATTAACCAATCATGATCCATCTAACTAACAACCCACTTATTTGTAAGTGCTGAAGTTACTTGTAATTTCAGCACCAGAGAGATTTGAATTTAACTTAGAAATTAGTTGGACTCTCCCGAGCACTTCAGCAGCCGCAATAAACCAGTATACCCTAGATCTATTGAGCCTAGCAGAGACTAGTTAAACAACCTGAGACTAGATAGTATAAGAGTAAGATTAGGATCGGTATTAGACTAAGAAGTTGCACGAATCTATCCGGCCGAAAATAAGATAGCGTGACGAGCAGACGGTGTACCCTATCCGAAATTACTCTATGAGTTATACACCCCAGTCCTAACTCACTGTTGAAAACATCGCTGTTTAACCTAAAAAGTTTTAAATAGCCAATCAACAAAAAATTTGAAGCGTCGTGTTGATTCAAAATGAATTAAAATAATCCTTGAAAGCCAGGCTTGGACTCCTGGACACCTGCTAAGTACATTTCGAGTGAAATTCAGGAAATCACATCTATAATTAAAAACACATCTATAATCACATCTATGAAACGACTTCAATGAGCTGTCAGCAATGATTCAGCGATTCTATTGAATAAAACGCTAGCTTGAAAAAGAATTAAATGGTATTATTGGATGATGCTTGCCAATCGGAAGCGTAATTAGTCTACGTTTGATTTTCAAAAAATACCACATCTCTAGCGATCTCCTATGGTACCTAGTAACAAATAATCACCCTGTGGTAGGCTAGGGCAACGGTTTAACATACACCAACATTGAGCTTTGTAACCAGAGTATAGTCATCGCTTTTTAAAATCGCTTTTCCGATTATCTAAATGCACAGCTATCTTGACAGCTTGCGCATATTTTGCTATAGAAGTTTTTCACCATTGGAAAAAACTCAGAACCGACATTGTTCCGACTTTCGACCCAGAATCGACATTGTTGCGGCTTTAGCATGCAACGGAATTTATTCGCATGGGCAGGGGCGGATTTAGAGGGGAGGGGCGGACGCCCCCCCCCCCCTTATCAGGGATTCCACCCCATTCCGACCCAAAGGGTCCCCCTTTGTACTGTTTTGAGATTTTTTTTCTAAAGGCGCCTATTTTTTTTCTAAAGGCGCCTTTGGCGCCAAAATATAGTAAATTTGCGCGATTTTTTGGTCAAAACTTTCCAAAAAGTACTGAAAAAAACCCCTTTGGCCTGTTCTTTTTTGCGGCGCAAAAAAATTTGGTCAACATGGTATCTTCATAGTGATTTGAGAGAGCCCAGAAAATCAATTTAGTCGACCTAAAAACAAAAAATGGTCGACAAAATTTTCGAAAATTTTTTGAAAATCCACCCCCATCACCCTCGAGAAAATTCTAGATCCACCCCTGTGCATGGGATTTTGTTATTGTTCCGACTTTCAAAGAAAACAGAATATTTATGCTCGGTGTGGTTTTTTTATTCAGTCAATTTTTGCCGATCGAAAAAAAAACAACTTTCAGCTAAAATTTTTTATATCCCATTGAATATATAGACTTACTGATTTCAAATTTAAAAGGAAATTTTAGCTCCGATTCTTTTTTGTAAAATTCTGGAGTTTGAAAACTGCCAAATTGGCCATACTCTGGACTAAATTGTGCGCGCTTTGAAGAGATTATTCATAATGCTGAAACGTAACGCGAATTATTAATGCGTGGCGAATTATGCAACTCAACAAAATCGTTCCAAATTGAATTGAGGCTAGCTATTTGTTCGTAATAATATCGTACTACCCAAAACTTTACACTTTGATATTGTCCAAAATGTAGGTTTTCAAAATTTTTGTTTCCCAAAAAATATTCGATATGAATTAAGCGACAGTCAGAACAATCAGGGCTTCGCCCTGATATACGAGCAGTCTTGTTCAGACTGAAAACTTCACGTGCAATTATTTTTGGTGAATCTCTAGGGGAATCAACAAGACTGCACGTATCAGGGCGAAGCCCTGAACGTTCCGACTGCCTATTAAGGTTTATGGAGCAGTAATAACATTAAAAAATTAAAAGTAATAAAACAAAATGAAAACTTTTTTCCCTAAAATTTGAAATTTTTTTAATGAAAATCATCACCCCAGACACCAATTAAACTACAAAAGGATAGATTTCGCTGCTTGTAATCAATCAATGATGGCAAATAGGTTTCGTTAAAACAATTTGGAACAATTTTTTAGACGGATTAATACTCCGCTTACGCGTTTATAGCGCGTTAATTGTCCCAAATTGGCCAAAATGGCAATCTTTAAACCCCCATGACTTTACAAAAAATAATCACAGGTGAAATATCTTTTCAAGTTTGAGCTCAGGACAACAATACCTTTCGAAGGATATAAAAAAATTCCGTCAAAAATGGCTACTTAAAAAGTCGAAATTTGTATGTAGAAAAAAAAACCCACCCCGAGTACAAATATTCCGTTTCTTTCGTATCGAAAGTCGGAACAAAAAACTTTTCTGCTTCTAATAATGCTTTGAAAAACTCGCGATTGCTTTTGCCGCTTTCACTTGTACTCCTTGATTGACCGCTTCACTTGTTTTACCGCTTTCGCTTTGAGCGGGACAAAACTCTATTTGTAACGAAATCCCCTTCCCCTTTGTAATATGTACTGTACCTTAACAAACTCTAACAAGAATACTCATATCAGGGCAAACCCTGAAAGTTCTGACTGCCTTTTAAGGTCTATGGAGCAGTAATCGCATGAAAAAAAAATTAATGCAAAAAAAAATGAATTTTTTTAAATCTGAGGTTTTTTGTGAAAATCATCCCCCACACGTCATATAAAGTACAAACTGATAGATTTCGCTTCTTTTATCAAATCAATTATGGCAAATAAGCTTCTTCCACCAATTTGGAACGATTTCTAAGACAGATTAAATCTCCGCTTACGCATTAATAGCGCGAAATATATCGCGCGTTAATTGTCCCAAATTGGCCTAAATGGCAATCGTTAAATCCCCCATAACTTTACCAAAAAGCATCACAGGTAAAATATCTTTTCAAATTTGAGCTCAGGAAAACAATACCTTTCGAATGATATAAAAAATTCCGTCAAAAATGGCTAGATAAAAAGTCGAAACTTGTCTGAAGAAAAAAACCCACCCCGAGCACAAATATTCCGTTACTTCCGTTAGTTTCCGAAAAAATTACCTGCGGTGCAGCAACCACAATAAATTTTTAAAATTCTCTAAAAAAGGCCCTATAATTAATTAAGAAAAACGTTTAGCTAAAAAATCTTCGGCCCAGATAAAACGACACTTTTTTAGTCAACCAGCCCTGACGTAGTTATTTAAGGTTGAAAGCTCATGATGAGCCCTTTAAAGTATTGCATTCGGCTCTTTGTTACTACTTCATTTGAGTTTGAAAATCTACTTAAACGTTATCAGAGCGCAAACTTGGCATGTTGATAGAACTAACATTTGTGAACAGATTTATTCTTCATACATCGTAACATTACTCGTTTAGCCATAATTACACTTGAAACAACTATGAAAAAAAAACAAATTTGAAAAGCGATGAGAGAGTGGAATAGAGCCTTGTTGTTTCGGTGAACCGCTCGCCTTGCAAACTGCAGCGAATGTGCGATTTGAACCCGTAACAATACGATTGCTAGGCACGATCTCAACGGATGCGCCACAACAACACAACTTGTACTAGCTGTAAATTGTGTGTACATGCCTGGAGTAGACAGTGAGTTGTTTTTGGAGCCAGTGGTCCCTGAGGTCTTCGAACTCCTCCTCGTCCTCCCCTATCCCCATGGCCCTCTTGGTCGACTGACTCAGCTGACGACCCACCTTCTTCATCCTCCACTACCCTGTACTGCACTGAGCCACACTCTCTTTCTATTAGTTAGAGTGATCAGTTCTTTCACAGATTCCTATGGTAGTTGGTGTCTAGAGTGCTGATGTCACACACAAATCATCCTCATCTGAAAAACCACTCCTAGTTTCTCCACAGGCATCTTCAATACCAAAGCCGGTTCTGCTGCCTTTCCCTTTTTATTACTTAACAGAGCTGTTCTATTTAAAGTAGTTGAGCTGAGAAGTACACTCCAAAAACCGAAACATTGCCATAGAAAGTCAATAACTCGCAGGCAAGAAAATAACTTAACTTGGGTTTTACATAGAAATGACAGACATTCATAAATTTGTACAACCAGCCGAAATATAAAAATATGTTAAAGTTATTTAGTAGAAATTCAAGAATTTCATCATTTTTAGATGAATTTTAACTTTTGCATACATTCCAGAAACCAAGTAAATCACCTGTAGTTTAGTCGATATCAAAAACTTAACTTGAATTTTAAAAAATAATTTCATCTTTCTTCATTTTAATTTCTTGAAATGTACGAGCATAATTATTTTTGCATTTTTCGCGATTAATTTCTCAACAAAAATACTATTTTGTTCAGACAATCAATAGTGAACATATTCTAGACTGCCATTTAATTTTGATTATTATCGAATTTATCCAAGAAACTTCGCAGACGAGTCAGCACTTGGCAACACAAGCAACAAGCGGCAAAAAGAGTCTAAAAAAAATCCCCCTATGGCATCTTCTGGAAAACAGATCCTCCAAGCCTTAGCTCTTTATTTTTTTGATAATCATAAAATGAGCTCAATTCAAAACAACAATAGCCGGTTGCCTCTGCAGGTAGCACAGAAAGTTCTGGCAAAAAAAAATGTTTTTTTTTTCAAAATGTGATGTTTTTTGTTCGTTCGGCTAGGAGCGGATCTACACAAAAGCCTAGAAAACAAATATTCAATAGAAAGTGTCGAACGGTTTTATCGACAACTTGAAAGAAAAACAAAGAAAAAAATTTTTTTTTTCTCATTTTTATAGGACTTTTGTTGCCGAGAAGGCGCTAAAACACACTGTAATAACTAAATAACTAAAACTCCTGGATTGAAACATAAACTTGTGGTCTTAATTTTTTATTATAAACCTGCTTGCTCGCTTTATTCATTTTAAATAAGACCAAAAATAAACAAGATTAGCCGGTTGCTGCACAAGTAGCACAGAATGTTCCGAACATAGTCATTAAAAAGCTAGTTTTTTTCAAATTGCGTCGTTTTTTGTTTTTGGCGTGATCAGTGAAACTACACGAAAGCTTAGAAATTCAATAGTAAAAAAAATTAGGGACAGTTGACAACAAGTTTTCACATAAAAAAATATAAAACTTTTAAACATCAAGAAAAAAAATTTCAAAAATTTTTTGAGATTTTTTGCAGAACTTTTGATAAGATTTTTTTGTTGTCGCCAAGGGGCTAAGACACGCTTCACTAACTAAGACTCCTGGATTGAAACTAAAACTTTACGACGTCTTTTTTTCGTATTATAAGCCTGCTTGCTCGCTTCATTCTTTTTTTTCAAGATGGGTCGTTTTTTTTGTTTTTGGTGTAATCAGTGAAACTTTTATTATCACAGTTGGATTCAAAAGACTAGAACAGCAATAGTAAAAGTAAAATGAGTACAGTTAGTAAAATTTTTCCACAGAAAAAAATTTTTACAAAATTTAAAATTTTTTGCATAATTTTTTTGCTCGTTTTTAAAATTTTGATTCCCAAGAAGAGGGTAGAAGATTTTTCGATTAGTAACTTGACATGAGTAAAACTAAGATTAAGATACTTTCAAGAGTTGATTTATCCGCCTTTAAAAGCCTGCCGCTTTTACATCAAAAACTTCAAAATTTTTCTATGTCGTTCGAATCACGACTAAAAGCTCTTTAATATGATACATCACTCAAAACATTTCGATGATTCTTTGTAGTAGCTGACTTTGCGTGGAAAAAAAACACACCCGAATACGAAGTTCCTCCTCATTTTTCATATGGTCGGAACAACAAGGCTAGCCGGATGGTGTGCAAGGTTTTCCATTGTTTTCTTTTTTTCTTCATTTTAGTGTCCATTTTAATTGTCCATGGTGAGATAAAAGAATTACAAAAACGCGTACTAAGTTGACTAATTAGTCATAATTGTGAGCAGTTGGCTTCACTAATGAAAAACCAAAAAGAAACTTTGATTTTTTTGAGCAAATGAAGCGCTAGAAAAAGTTTTAAATTAAATTTTCTGTTTAGAAGTTTAAAATCAATCGCTAGAAATTAGACTTAATCTCAAAAATCTCAAATTATCTTTTTTCAACACTTGCACAACTTTTTGAAAACTTTTTAATGTCGTTCGACTCACGGCTAAAAGCGCTCTAACATAATACATAACTCGAAACTTTCTGATGATTATTTGTGCCAGCTAATTTTGCGTTGAAACAAAAAAAAAAGAAAAACTAAAACAACCGAATACAAAGTTTCGATAGTTGGAACAAAAAATTAAACCAGATTTTATCTGAACTGCGGAAAGTCTATATAGGAAATGAATCACGACTCTCAAAGTCTATAAAAATATTTGTTCAGTGGTCAGAACAAAAATAAAAATGAAGAAGTAAACGCAGAAAACGGGCAGAGGAGCGGGATACGAATCTCAGGCCCGGTCCTACAGGCGCGCGTCATACAAAATGTACCATCGCAGCATGTCAATACACCATAAAAAAATTCAATTAACGATAATCATTTTTTAAATTTATTTTTTTTTCACCCTTCTCACCCCCTATAGTTCAACTACTTCCATCTTTCGGCTCTTGTTTTAAAGGTTTTCTTGCTCAAATTATCATGGTACCACTCTCACCAAAGTTATCATCTCCATA
Organism: Symsagittifera roscoffensis; assembly: GCF_963678635.1. Classification (NCBI taxonomy): domain Eukaryota; kingdom Metazoa; phylum Xenacoelomorpha; order Acoela; family Convolutidae; genus Symsagittifera; species Symsagittifera roscoffensis. The sequence goes on from NW_026971149.1 coordinate 461,263, forward strand.
TTTTATTCCAATTTCCCTAATATCAACAGTAACAAAATGTACAAATAATTATCATTCAGTACACATTCAACCAACCAGTCTCCATGACCACCCATACTTTTATTGACACAAAATCATAATCATGAAAGGTGTTTTTGATTTATTAAAGCCAAAATTCAAACTTTCCTTTAGTTTTAAACAGCCAAGAAATAATCAGACTCACGCAAGCACTTTGATACAACAGTTTGGGAAGCAACTAAAACCTCAAATTCGGGGAGTATAACAGAAAAGGAAGTGAACAAAGATAATGATAATCAGAGTCCCTTGTTGTAGTAGACCACTTGCACATTAGGATGTGTCTCTTTTATCTGTCTGTGAAGTGGCCTCTCCAACTTGTCTATTGAGATTGAACTGTGTTGGGGGAATAGGGCTACAGCCAGAGGCAGTACCATGTACGTGCACACTCCAATCAGAGACGCCTCAAACAGGACCCAAAGTGGTCGGCCGAACGACTTCTTGTGCACCTAAAAACGTACAATCGTATTACTTGAAATATATCAAAAACCCAGCTGAACTACAGCAATCGACCGAACCATTTAGATAGATTTTGTATTGCCCCACTATGTTTTCGCACAAAATTTTACTTTGCATAAGACTTGAATCGCATGTATTATCACTCTCCTGCAGTACTCAATGAAAAAAGACTGATATCACAAGAAAGAACGGTCAATTCTTGGCTAGGAATAATAGTTTAATTTATCCTACAAATCTGGCCATTATGATCTCACTGTATTATTTTTTCCATATAAAAATACATTGCCCTATTTCTTATAAGTGTTCAAACACTGGTTTTATCCAATCAGGACCGACCAATCTCATTTCAGTTTTCATACTTTTTTGTTAAAATTAACCCAATTTGAGAAAACTGGATCAATACGTAAATCTTTTATTTCGCTGGGGAATCTAATAATTAATTTTCAGTTTTCGAAATTAGAAGTCAAAATAGTTTTTCGTGAACTTTACACTTTTGCTGTTCGATAGTGGAGTTTGACTTTTAACGGCTCTTTTTCCTTCCCCCCCCCCCCCCCCCCCCACCTCACATATACATCAATTTTATGTTGTAACGAGGAGTTTTACAAGGTTAAGTATGAAGACCAAATATGTTTGTTTGTCATAGCCTAATTAGTCCGCATACCAATTTTTGTAACAATCCGATGATGTGAACAAAATTTTACTATTAAAATTTCGCTGGTGGGGTGGGGGGGAAAGGAAAAAGAGCCCTTTTAACAATACAAATGCTCTGAACTGAAAAAGAAATCAAAAGTCAAACCGCGAAAAATCAAAATTGAGCATGAACAAAATTTAAGACTTTTTCACGAAAAAAAAATCAGCAAGACCTGTATAAGAGTACTCACTACCAGGCGCGGATCAAGAAATTTCTCGAGGGGGGGGGGGGGGATTTTCAAAAAAATTTTGAAAATTTTGTCGAACTTTTTTAGGTCGGCCAAATTGATGTTCTGAGCTCTCCCCAAACGCTGTAAAGACCCTAATTTGACCAATTTTTCTGCGCCGCAAGCGATTTTTTTAAAGGCCAAAAAAGACGTTTTTAGGCACTTTTTGGAAAATTTCGACCAAAAAATCGCGTTTTTTTTGGCGCGCTTCTCCCTAAAAACTAGTACAGATCTGAAAATAGTACAAAGGGGGGACCCTGTGGGTCGGCAGGGGGTTGAATCCCTGAAGAAGAGCGTCCGTCCGCCCACCCCCATTATTTTGAAATAAAAGTTCCGCGCAAAATTTATCGATGCGCAACAACTTAGCAGAATCATCCGTGAAATAAAAATCATGTTTCATGTTTCTGTGTAAAAATCAAATCAACCACTCCACAATTGAAGTTGCTTTCTGCAGTTTGAAAGCAAAGAGGAACTAAAAGGTACCTGTATGTTTCTCCTCTCTGCAGACTTATTGAGATAGTTCATGACTAGAGGGGGGAGGACCATGATGGGTATGGCTGCAGAGATGCGAGTGGCCACCACTTGGGCCAGACACATAACCCCCAGCTGTCTTGACTGGCCCAGTCTGTTGCTGCCACCCCCCTGCTCCAGGGGCGAGTCATTGACTGGGATGCCCTCCAGGAAGTCCTGCTGGCGCATCAGAGGCACATTGACCATGTTGCCAGCACACACCGCCACGAAGGGAACTGCCAGCAGAGAGGAACACATATAACGACAATTGTTTTGAGATTAAAGGACACAAGACTGCCCGTATCAGGGCAAAGCCCTGGATTTTCCAACTGCCTTTCAAGTTCTATGGAGTAGTGCTTGCTTTAGAAAAATGAAATGATGCTTTGAAACAACAGAGCAAAAACTTTCACAATTATTTTTTGAAAATCAACCCCCACACCCTATGAAAAGGGCATGAAGTATACTTCGCCTATAGCAAAGTATTAAATAGTCCAAATAGAATGTCTCAATCCAATTTGGAATGATTTCTAACGGATTAAATATCATATTACGAGTTAATAGCTCGATATATATCGCGCTTTAATTGTCCCAAATTGGCTATCTTTCAACCCTCAACACTTTACGAAAAGTGAACACAGGTAAAAATATCTTTTTAGATTTCATAAGACAACAATACTTTTCGGATGGTTTAAAAATTCCGTCAAAAATGGCTAGTTAAAAAGTCGAAATTTGTCAGGAGAAAAGACAACCACCCCGAGCACATATATTCTGCCTTTTTCTTCGAAAGTCGGAACAATAAGTTAGACACATAAACCATTTTTACACGTACCGTGTAGCAGCGAACTATAGATTGCAGGATTAGATTGAACAAGATTGCTCGTTTATCAGGGCAAAGCCCTGAATGTTCCGACTATCCCTTAATTCATATGGAACAAATTTCGGGAAACGAAAATTTTGAAAACCTGTAAATTTTGGACAATATCAAAGTGTGAAATGTTGAATCGTAAATACAACCGATGTCATTAGCTAGCCTCAATTCAATTTGGAACGATTATGCTGTGCGGGATAATTCGCCACGCAAAAATTTCTAGCATTACGATATCAGCAATATGAATAAACTCTTCGAAGCGCGCATAATTTAGTCCAGAACATGGCCAACTTGGCAATTTTCAAACCCCAAGAACTTTCCAAAAAATTATCGGAGAAGAAATATCTTCTTAGATTTCAACTCGGGAAGTTGATATCTTCAATGGAGTCTGAAAAAACTTTTGTCTAAAAAACTATCATTTCGATCAGCAAAAATTGACTGAAAAAAAACGTCGGAACAAAAAAACTAGATTATTGATACAAAAATTCTACTGTTTTTCGTAAATGTCTTCGGAAATTGACTCTTATACGCTCATATATCTTTTTGACAAAGTAGCACCTTCATTAGTAATCAGTCAGAGACCTCTTTAAAAGTACACACTGCCCCCAGAAAAGGCCCAAAAAAGTATTAATCATCGCAATTTAATACACAGATGCAAAGCTGTACTTGGCAAACACAAACGATAAAAACGTGCCGATTCAAAGGGTCATTATTGCCTTCACCCCCAGTAAATAAATATGCATGCATCGCTTAGTTCAGTATTCAAAAAAAACATGAAGGCACTTTTGCATGAAAGCACTCCTGATTGAAAGCATATAGATTGTTTTCAGGTCAGTGCTAGCAAATTGCCAGATTGTGAGACTGGAGAGGGGTTTAAACTTTGGCTTCTAGGCTGGTGGGGCTATAATGGGAAAAAGCCGATTTAAATTATCCGGACAAAACGAACAGAAACTGAAAATTAAAACGTGTTTTTCTCAAATTGGACTCTCTTAGGACAAAAAACGATGCATACAAAACTTACTTCGATTTTTAGCGGAGTTAACATGGCACAATTTGGTTGACAGAATTCGGGCCGAAAATTGTACCAACAAAACGGAATATTTTCGACTTTTTAGTCCGTAACAGTTCAAAAAGGACAACCTTCACAATTTTCTATAAATTATTTTATTTTGGTTTGGTAGCCAAAACCATCATTCACCAATTTTTGTAATTTAAAATCAACTTTTATTTTTTTGGAAAAATTTTGGAGATTAAACCCTTCTAAACTTTGTTGAGCTAAAAAAAATAGGCTCACTTTGATACAGTTTTATTAGCAATTGAGTCAATAATTTTCGCATTATGCTTGATTGAATAAAAACAATGGCCTGTATTTGAGGTAAGATTTAAGGCACAAATTTTGCAAAATAAAATTGCCACATTGATTCTGCTAAAATTCAAATCAAATTCCGCGGGTGTTTATAATTTTCTGTCTAAGGACAAACCAATTGCAAAAAAAAACTTTTTGTAATTTGCAAGTTTACTTCGTTTTGTGCAGATAATTTACATGAGCACTGTATTCTCTCTCTTTCTCTCACCCAGTTTGGCCATGAGGGGGTTGGTGGCCTTGGCTGCCACTCTGCTCAGCTGGAAGGAAACTCCCACTGCAGTGCCCGTGGCACTCAAGTAGCCCAACAACACCTAGTGTAGCAGCAGCACAGAAGACACATTAGAATAAGAAAAATAAGAGTCAAATAAGCTAAACAAAAATAGATCGTAAAAAATTATTTGTATTAAAATCAAGAGAGCATCAAAGATGCGAGACAAAAATTAAAATCCTGCATATCTAAGAACTAATGAAGTTGTTATGTAAAGTATTTAGGAAAGTTAAATTAACAAATTAAATTAACAATTACTCAACGAATTGTATAAAAACACATTTGAGCAAAGTTTTGGGGAATGAAGGAAGAAAGGAAAGCAGAAGAAAAAGAAAAAACAAAAAAAACGAGAAAATACAGCAGCTACACACTGTTCAGATTGGTTATCTGGTGGAGTTTCAAAATTCTAACATGAAAAAAAAATTCAAAATCAATTTTGTCAAAAATAAAATAAAAATTGCAACAGAAACCAGAAATATCCAAAACAACAATACCTCCACCACCAATTGAAACTTTACAAGGAGCTCCGGAAGGTTAGAAAAAGGCCGAACTCTCCTAAAAGGTCCTTTCTGTGGAACTAAGCCGACAGAAATAAGCAGACAGACAATAATCTGAGCTAGCCAAAAACTTTCAGTTTGCGAAAAACAGGTAAAAACTGGAATCGAATTTCCGAGATTTGTCGTCGCAAGCATGGGTGTTACAAAAACTTGGAAGAAAGCTGAACCTTCAAAAATGAACAGACGGAAAAAGGTTCAAAAAACACAAAAACTTGAGTTTGCAAAAAAAAACAGGTACAGGCCGGATTTCAACCACAAGCCTTTGCCGTCTCCTCAAGCAGCTACGAGAGATGATTGATTGAGTTACAATTAACAAGCGGTAACACAGCTGAAAATACCTAAGCAGAAACTCTACAACAATGAAAAAAAATTGAAGTACCCCTTTTCCTCAGAACACACGCACACACACACGCACACAATTTTTTTTGTGAAAAAAGGACGCACTAAGAGTCCACTAATACGATACAACATAAGCCGAAACCTATTAAGCCGAAAAAGAAGGAGAAACTGAAAAAAAAGGAAAAAAAACATAGTATTCTAACAGTTTGAGATTTTTTTCAGTGTTTTTTTCTGTTTAGTAGCGTTCATTACTCTTTTCCAACTGTCAGAATGCTAGGTTTTTCAAACAGTTAAACGCAATTAAACAGAAAAAAAAACACTGCCTTTGTTGAAAAAATCTCAACTTTCGAATTTCAAAGAAAAAAAGATGCATTTTAAGCTCTTTGAATTTGCAGAAAGATTTATGATTGGCACTTTTCTGATATCTTTAACCCAACTTGAGAAAACTGGATCAATAGGAAAAGTTTTTATTCCACTGGAAATCTGAAAATAAAATTCCAAATTCGAAATTAGAAATCGTTCATTTTTTCGCGCCATTTCCACGTTCGTATTTGGAGAATGCTCCCAGCAGATAAATTTTAATTGAAGTCAAAAAGTGCAAATATACTTAAGTGCATTCATAAATGCATTAATAAGTATGAATGCATATCTGTATTTATTAGAGCATTTCAAGACTTTTTCCTGAAACAAAAACAAACAAAATCACCAAGACCTATATGAGTCTCAACTACATTCATTGCTCTTAAAAATCAACAAACCGAAATGTAAAATTATAACCAACATACTGCGATTAGACGGGATAATTAAAATGGTTAAAATGCTAAAATGCTCAAAGTATTTCTGTTTCAACCGAAACGCCCATGTGAACAAAGTCATTTACAGGAAAAAGTCTAGCACCCGATTGCAATACCTTTGCTTATAGCAAGGGTAAACGTATCTTACGCCATTCGGGTTCATTTGCTCTTTCTTTCTTTCTTTCTTTCTTTCTTTCTCTCTCTTGTTGTCATAATTAGTTCTCTCGTCAGTTTTACCAACAATCGGACATATGTGTGAACTGTGGCTGTGTGTGTGTGTGCTTTTAGTCTGTGTATGAGTGTGTGTGTGTGTCTCACCTGTTGATTGGAGAGTGGGGCTTGGGCGTTTCTGTTGGTGTAGTTGCAGAATGCCATGAAGGACTGGTTGATGAACTGCATGGACACCTGTTGCAGGGGAGAGCGGTAGAACTGCAACACAAAATAAACACTCTCTCACTCTCACTCACACACACACACACACAAAGCTCCAACAGGCACAGGATATTAAACCGTTTTGGTGTAAATCGTACTAGAACTGAAAAAATTCTGACACTGGGGAAAAACTATTGAAACCCTGAAAAAATACAAACTCTCAACAAATAATCTCTAACGTATAATTTGAGTAAAGTACAGAATATAGACAGATAATCAAGACTTATAGTGAAAATGAATCAAGCAACCAAATATGAGTGGTGAGTGGAGTTTTGGGGTAATTGATTGAGAGAGAGAGAGTGTGCATACGGTGAGCATGAGTGCTGTGACTATGGTGTTGCCAGGTATCTGGAAACTCATCCTGCCAATCAACGGATTCACCTGTCCAGTGTCCGGGTGGAATGCAGACGCATACAGTGTCCTGGCCCACTTCACATCAGCCACAGACACCCTCTCGTTCGGAACACCTGGACAACAAACTCATTCCAAATACACACAATACTACATGCAATTCCATCTATGCTTCGCCATGCATTTGCAACAATTAAACACCAACAATCAGCCGACAAGTTTACATTCAGTCCCAACCATCTTGGCTGTAATCAAATGCATAACATGTTATTTGAGTTCAACGAAAAAAGATAGTAAAAGGCTTTCCATCAGAACGGTGCGATTAACGAATACAAGTATCAACAAGACTGCTCATTAAAGGGCGAAGTTCTGAGTGCTTCAACTGCCCTTTAACGTCTATCAAGTAGTTTTCGACAGAAAACTGATGAAACTTTCAAGAAAATCATTTCAATTTCTTTTCAAATGTTTTCAAAAATGCTTCAAGTTTGAAAACTCTTTAAGATTGCAGGAGCAACATTTTGTATTTAAAATCGTAACTGAACGGTGTTTTTAAGCTTTCGTTTGGGCACTCAATGTCCACCCTAGGCCAATGTTCTTTTCAACTTTCTCGAGTGGTCGCTACGGAAAATTTATCCTGAAATACCAAGCGTCCGTAAACACTGCCAATTTCCAGAACATTCTAACTGTAATACCTCCTGAAAACACTTCAAAAAGAAATGTTTCAATTTATGCTATGGGCAAACTTAGCCGATCTAAATTCAGTGTGAACCCTTTACTCGAAAAATTAATTATGGAAAACCCTCCTCTAAATTTAAATCACCATTCTCATGAAAAAATCATAATTGTTGCGATAAAACTAATTAATTAATGTGATTGGCCTTATTGTTTTGATAAAATAATTAAAGAGTTGGAATGGAAAATGATGGTACTAAATTTTACCCGAAAAATTCCGAACCTATTTCCGACTCGGATCACCGACCAAACTCCAATTGCCGAAACCGACGCCAAGAAAAAAAAAACATTATAAGTTGAGCCCATGTCCTGAAATTAAAAATGAACACTCAATTAAAAAATGAACATATCAGCAAAAAATCGAAGAAACTTTCTCTAAATCCTTTGAAGACATCATTCCTGGCATTAAAGGCATCATTCTGGCCAACCAAGGAAAAGGTAAATGAAGTGAATAGGACAACAATTCAAACAACAATTGAAAGAATGAAGGCACAAATGCTGTCTGAGACCCAACAAGACAAGAGCGAGCAAATCGAAAAGTGGAGGAGAGTGGAGTGAAAAGAGAAACACATGTCAGAAGCAGCCATCGTTAACTATCGTCTTGCGCTTCTCGAAACAGCCTTCGCAGTCAATGCATAGGGCCCGACAGTGTTGACGCAGGTACTCCTCGTAATACCCGGCACGGACTTCTTGCTTCAGTCGGTGATAGCCACCTCGATGGCTCAACGTGACCTCTTGAACCTCTTACAAGGTCAAATAAACTTCCCGGTTGCGTAAAACAATCTTCCCGACCTACTTAATTTTTTCCCACCGCAACGTAAACTTGGAAACTTTCTGGTGGAAAGCTTCCCGCCGCGCCTCATTTAAACGACTATTGTGGCATGCAAAGATTTATTTATACACTCTACAGTCCATATTGATAAATATGACTGAAGGGAGCACGATAGTGGAGCTAATGAGTAGTACGTACCTGGTGAATGAGACAATGCGATTTCAAAGTTATTTTGGCCACGTAGTCAGTCTTATGGGTGATTTATAAATATGAGTTCAATGAATGCCAGTAACTGGTCAAATTTGGCTTAAGCTCTCCTCTCTTTCTTTTACGTTAAAGCTCGTTTCGTTCAAGACAACCTGTGATTCTTGTGTTCTGCTGATGTTCCCCATTGAGGAGCAGGCTGAGGTTAGTCTTGATCGGTTGGTTGGCGTTTGATAGGCATTCAGTTCTGCTTGTGTTAGTACCATATATTTCTCACGAAGCTTGGACCCATCCTTTTGGAAGGCCTTCCTGTCAGATGCTGCTACTGAGAGCACCGGTCGAAGTGCGATGGTTCCATCCTGCCCTTTCAGAAACTTCGAAGTCAATCTTCTGAAGATGGCAAACCGGTGGTAGAGGTACATGATGAGTGCATGCAAGACAAGATTCCTCAAAAAGACTATTGCTGTCAATGTAAGGGAAAGCCGTAATTTTACATACTGTTCCATTTTATCCACTAGGGTGGGTTTCAGCAATCTCATGTGGTGGGCGATCGGCTTTGCGATGTCATTTAGCTCGTCTGTTTTAGTCAGGTGAGGGCAGTCTATCAGTTTCGCTTTTACTTCCCGCAGTAACTTAACTCCGGCATCCGTTTTTGATTCATAATACGGGAGTTCTGTTAAGTCTGGCAATTCTGAAAGAAGATGCGACAAGGGGTCCGACAAGTTCACGGTAATCCGTTTTGCTGGAATTTTGTCACAGCTAGCGAGGTCCGGCCTAATTTTTATGTATTTGCTGATCAACTGAGTCCCACAGTCTAATGTTATCAGACAAATATTACAGCCTGCATGATCTTCCCGTTTGGGGGTGTTCAGCTCTTCAAGGCTGTACTCTCGTAGGGAAAATGACGCACTGGCTGATGTGATGAGCCAAATCCCGTAGCCCAAATTCGTAGCTTTCTCCAGCGTAGGGATAAGTATCTTTTCCGTTTCGCACACTTGCAATGCCGTCACGATTGAGTGGAAATATAGTGTGGCTAGGCATGACGACTGGCCAAGATGTGTCTCCATTGTTTGATGGCAGATCCGGTATGTTGAGCTTCCCAAACAATTGGCGTACTGTTTTTCTGTCAGAACTGTTGTTTCCATAGAGTCTTCTGAGATTTCCAGATATGATCCTTCAGTAACCCATTTGATGGCTTCGGTTGGGTCACCTTGTGGCATAGGTATCACATGGGCCCGGTAGATCTGGAAGGCTGTTTGACTCGATGCGTACGGTATTGCCAAGTTGAGCAGAAGTCCTTCCTCAATAGTTGTGACATCGCGAAGCAGTTTCGCGTCATAGTATGAGTCGATATCGCTTGGTGGTATCGCAAGTGTCAATCGGTGATTCTCCTCCTTTTGGCTTTTGTATACTGCGTCTATGACCGCCAACAAGGATTCTCGCGGAACAAGAGACATCGGTAGTCTTTGGTCCAGCAGAGTCGGTATGGAGTTTAAGACGTTTGTCTTAAAGGCATAAAGTGCGGCTTTATAGCTTGTTATATCTGCGTAGACAACGTTTAGTAGTGATGCTGCTGTGTCGAAGTTGAAATTTATCTGTTGGTTCGAGAACAATGTTTGTGTGCAGTCCCGCAAGATATGGAAATTGCCTTGAATTGTTGCAAATTGTTCTTCAAGTATTTTCCAATTTCGGTTTTGATTTTCGATGGTTTGTTGTTGAATTGCTCGGATTTCAGACAATTCATTCGAAATCGCAAAGAACTTTTCGTTGCTCGATGTTTCGATTTCTGACACATAGTCCGTAAGTGCCATTAAGTATTGTTCCAAGCTCTCGATGTTTTTGGCATTTGCTTGAGCCTGGTCCTGGCACGATCCGAAAATCCCCATAAGTCCACATCCTCCAGAATTTCCCATCATTATACCAGAGCCAAACAGACCAATTCCGGCGATGGCCGCTGCCGCAATTAGTGGAGCTCCCCTGCGGGTACGTGTTGAGTCCTAATGGCTTGGGCTTTTTGCTTTGCTGCTGCAGCTTTTTCCTCGATCATGTCCAGGAGCCAGTCAAGGTTGAATGGGTCTGTAGTTGAATTGAAGTTCGTGGAAAAATCCAGAGGGCACTCTATAGAGGGTGTTCGCCATTTCTCCGAAAGTTTGTTGAGGTAATTCCTCATTGCTGTCTTCATCGTGAAATTGTACTTTGGGAAAGGAATTAGGAACTGGACATTTACAAACTTTTCTGCCAGGATGATCTTACTTTCTTTGTGGAAGATTATCCCAGATGAAAGAACATCGTCGTAGGATGCCAAAATACGGCCTATTTGTAGGACGAGAAGCAATAGTAGCATTGTCCCTTCGTGGTCTAGAGTAATGTTCCTGGTTAAAAACTGTGGCTTCGTGTCGTTGGGTGGGCGTTGTGGTATTTATTTCTACGGTATAAACAGGATGTTTGTTGTTTAGCCAAGTTTGGTGATTTTGATATTTCGGTGGCATTTACTTCCAATCATTGAGTTCGTATTCAGGTTGTGTTGGTTTATTTAACACAAATAAGCTTAGTCACTTGTTCCATTCGGGTCACTCTGTATCTTTCTCATTGTTGTAAGTCAGCTCAAATACATTCCATGGGTATGATACGGACTCAGCAATTGTTCATCATGAGGTCGACAAATTGTTGACTTTTGCCTTATTTATCTTGTCACTGCACTTAATTTGGCTCACGCTCAAGTTGTATTCCGTATTGCAGTCAATTTGAGTTGAATCACTGACTACTAATTTAATCCCAGAATGTTCATCCGAGTAATTGACATTCCATATATACCCGTTCTAAAGTGGCGAATGTCCCCAGTGAGTCAACTGTTGGTGGTGGCGAGTCTGGCTGATACGGCGGGTCACTGTAGCGTCCACAATGTTGCCGTTCGGACCGACCAATTCGGTTGGATTTCGGTACCACTTCGGGGGATCATCTGTCAGGGATTACTGCTGCCCAAGCTGAGGGACTATGTGTCAGGGTTGGACGGCCCCGTGGTCATGGTGCAGCTGACGGAGGCAATTTCGGTGATTGAGATCTCCTTCACAGCAAATGATGCTGACGTCAGGCTGTCGTGTCCCGGGGAGGAGCATGAAAAGTCCCTTTGTGGGAACAAAGACGAGAGTATTTAAACTCAAAACTTTAAACTTCCTGTAGTTTGTATTATCGTTGTTGTATATATTTCTCGTTTTCAATTTATTCTTCATATTGTCTCGCAAGTTTTCTTGAAGCAGTTGAGCTGCTGTCTATAAAAAGGCCATAAGCAAGTGCCAGAAGCGACTCTCACTTTTTTGAATGTAAAAGGCCATAAGCAAGTGCCAGAAGCAACTCTCACTTTTTCGAAAGTAAAAGGCCATAAGCAAGTGCCAGAAGCAACTCTCACTTTTTCGAATGTAAAAGGCCATAAGCAAGTGCCAGAAGCAACTCTCACTTTTTCGAATGTAAAAGGCCATAAGCAAGTGCCAGAAGCAACTCTCACTTTTTCGAAAGTAAAAGGCCATAAGCAAGTGCCAGAAGCAACTCTCACTTTTTCGAATGTAAAAGGCCATAAGCAAGTTCCAGAAGCAACTCTCACTTTTTCGAATGTAAAAGGCCATAAGTAAAAGGCCATAATGTAAAAGGCCTTTCCCCGCGGATGGACTCAACTACCTAATATGGGTTAATTTATGCCCAATTTTTCGTTTCATGTTCCTGGAGGCCATGGTGCTTCAAACGTTGTTGTACATGCTGCCCGCTTATAATAAAATAATAATATCAATTTCTGTGTTTTAGCTTTTCCATTTCTGTTTTTCCTTGAGTTAGTACTGCAGGTAACGAGAAGAGTTGTGTTAATTTTGAATGGATGTACGACTGTATATGTATTTTTTCAGTTGAGCATGTCTTTCTCTGTGCCTTGGGGCAGGTTTATGTTGTACTGCTGCACGAATGGCAGCTATGTTGAGTTTGGGGCCAGTGAGAGCTGGTCTGAGCGCTCTCCGCTGTGCCCTCCGTTGACGGAAGAAGAGCAAGAGGGCGGCTCCCTGATGTTCGTTGTGGTCGGCGTGGTGACGGCGCTACTGTTCTTGGTGGGAGTTGGAGCAGCCATTTTGAAACAGAAGTAGACGTTGTTTACTGGACTTTGTTTTGGAAACTTTGAACTTTTAATTTTACTTTTAGTTGTTTAGCTGATTACTTTTAATTCATACTCGTACTTTTTCGCAGTGTTTTTCAAAAGATCAGTGGTGAGTGCTCATGCAATTTTTTCGTTTTAGATTTTTGGAGTTTGGGTAAAGTATGTCATTTATCGCTTAACTGTTTTCATCGCTTCCGTGAATGATATGCATTAAATTGGTTCTTTTTGTCGCAATGTTAGCGACTAAATCTGCTTCTTCGCGTTTTAATTGGCTGAGAAAATTTTCAGTTGTGAAATGAAACGCTCCCAAGTTTCTGGCGATATTTCTGCCAAGCGGAGAACACGCTCCGATATCACAAATGATGTAGTTGTTCCCGATGATCTGCACGCCGTTGCGGAATTCGCCAAACGTCTTCCTGTAGTGACGACGATGGCTAGTTTCGACGGGTTGGATCGAGAACGGCCAGCTCTGCTGAAAGATTTCATTGCGGCGGAGTACACCGATACTCATCGAAGGGTGTGTTTTTTTTTGAAGTATACTGTCATTCATGTACTCGTAGTTGCAGGGGCTTGTTGTATTTCTAGCGACTGCTTCGAGAACTCGTGAGCATTGAACGGACCAAGCGGAGTTTCAAAGTTATTGATGTCAGGCCTGAACCACTTGGAGCGATGACGTACATGGGGCTTTTCCCGAAAGATTTGAAGACCTAGCCAGACTTCTTGCGTTATTGGGCACCCCTGGGATCGCGCGTCGCATCGCAGGCTTTCGGTTATCTTCTGGTTACAGAAGGAGAGAACTTTAACAGGCCCCACTGCGATTTTGAGGAGACGATCGACAACCTTATCACGTTGTATGGGGCGGGAAAGAAGATTTGGCTTTTCGTAAAGCCTGGAGAAGTCGCGAGGAGGCTTGAAAACGAAGGTGTTGATCCTGAAGGGCTGATGGGAGTTTTGCGAGGAGATATGACGTCATTTCATCATTGCGTGCAGTGTGTTGGGGACACTGTGTATTTGCCTTATGGGTGGGTGCATTGTGTTCTCACTGTAAATAATATGTCAGGATGTTCTTCACTATTATCCATCGGGCTGCAAGTCCCGTGGGATAGATATGGGGCTATTTGGAAGGCGGTGTCGAATACTTTGCCATTAGGGAAAGACAGAAGAGTGAAGACAAAGGATGGTCATGTCTATGTTGAGCTGGAGAAAAAGTAGACATTTAAGACATTTCAGCTGTGTGTAACTGTTTTTGGACCAAAATAAATATATATGATTTTTTTTTGTTTTGAAGGTAGGCAACAGATTTTGTTTTTTAGTCGTACATGATCGTGGTCTCCTAGTGGACCGACTTCTTGTCTGTTCGTCATTGGTGATATGATGATCAATAAGCCCAAAAATTTTGGATTTCCATCGATTCGTTAGACAAGGAGGAAAAACTTTTTTTTTCGTAATGCTTAAAGATGGGCAACAGGTTGTTTTTTTCAAGATCTTGGGAAGTTGGTGTCTGCTAGTGGACCGACTTCGTGCCTGTTCGTCATTGGTGATGTGATGATCAATAAGCCCAAAAATTTTGGAATTCCATCGAGTCGTTAGACAAGGAGGAAAAACTTTTTTATTCGTAATACTTAAACATGGGCAACCGGTTGTTTTTTCAAGATCTCGGGAAGTTGGTGTCTGCTAGAGGACCGACTTCGTGCCTGTTCTTCATTGGTGATGTGATGATCAATAAGCCCAAAAATTTTGGATTTCCATCGATTCGTTAGACAAGGAGGAAAATCTTTTTTATTCGTAATGCTTAAACATGGGCAACAGGTTGTTTTTTCAAGATGTCGGGAAGTTGGTGTCTGCTAGTGGACCGACTTCGTGCCTGTTCGTCATTGGTGATGTGACGATCAATAAGCCCAAAAATTTTGGATTTCCATCGATTCGTTAGACAAGGAGGAAAAACTTTTTTATTCGTAATGCTTAAACATGGGCAACAGGTTGTTTTTTCAAGATCTCGGGAAGTTGGTGTCTGCTAGTGGACCGACTTCGTGCCTGTTCGTCATTGGTGATGTGATGATCAATAAGCCCAAAAATTTTGGATTTCCATCGATTCGTTGAACAAGGAGGAAAAACTTTTTTATTCGTAATGCTTAAACATGGGCAACAGGTTGTTTTTTCAAGATCTCGGGAAGTTGGTGTCTGCTAGTGGACCGACTTCGTGCCTGTTCGTCATTGGTGATGTGATGATCAATAAGCCCAAAAATTTTGGATTTCCATCGATTCGTTAGACAAGGAGGAAAAACTTTTTTATTCGTAATGCTTAAACATGGGCAACAGGTTGTTTTTTCAAGATCTCGGGAAGTTGGTGTCTGCTAGTGGACCGACTTCGTCCCTGTTCGTCATTGGTGATGTGATGATCAATAAGCCCAAAAATTTTGGATTTCCATCGAGTCGTTAGACAAGGAGGAAAAACTTTTTTATTCGTAATGCTTAAACATGGGCAACAGGTTGTTTTTTCAAGATCTCGGGAAGTTGGTGTCTGCTAGTGGACCGACTTCGTGCCTGTTCGTCATTGGTGATGTGATGATCAATAAGCCCAAAAATTTTGGATTTCCATCGATTCGTTAGACAAGGAGGAAAAACTTTTTTTTTCGTAATGCTTAAACATGGGCAACAGGTTGTTTTTTCAAGATCTCGGGAAGTTGGTGTCTGCTAGTGGACCGACTTCGTGCCTGTTCGTCATTGGTGGTCTAATGATCAATGACAGTGCCGCAAAGCTGTTTAAACATATATGAAGACTTTGATGTCACTTTTTCGGAAGATGTCGTAGATGATGTTAAAAACTGAATGTTCTTGTAATTTATCGAGTCCACATCCTATCTTGGGAAGTGCGATTTGTTTGATGCCTTATTCGATTAGCTGTTTCTTCATGCAGCGTAGGCTGCGTGTCAGGTCATAGTAAGACGGTTTTTTGAAATATTGCGATTTTGTCACTAAGTTGAAGATTGATTTGTTCTGAGAAGGATTGTGCATTGATACTGAGGCTCCGACTTGTGGTGTTTCGATCGACTTCAACGTGGGCTGTAAAGTTGGGTAGGCATCGCAAATTTGCTGTGCTATTTCCTTGCTCATCTGGAAGTCACTAGAGACACAATGAGCGATGGAGCCTGGGAAATGCATCAGGTCTCCTGTGCCAAACATGATATTTGGTTCTTGAATAGAATTCATTGAGTCTTTGCTGCTGTCAGCTCCCTCGTTTGAACTCGTTGCCTGTTTTGTGCGTTTAAGGCTGCTTTTTAGGATGCTCTTCTTTTGTTCCCTATGAGGGAATAATTCATTTGCCTCAGCTGCTTGTTGTCGTATTTTTGCCTGATTTTCTTTCCGTGTAGATTTTGGGCTAAAGTTAACCGGAGCGACTTCGTGTCCATCTACTGTTCGCAGACTATATTTGCGAGGGTGCTTCTCCCGATGTGGTATTGGGTGGTATCGTACGTCGTTGCTGAATCGAGTTTGTCCATAAATCCTGTCACGTGCTATGGCTGCTGCTTTGCGTCTCGTTCGCGGTGGTTCTTGTAAGGGTTGTTCCTCGGCAGTTTCGTCGCGTCCTTGTGCAACTCCACCTGTTTCTGCCGCTCCTGCTCCGTCCATGTGATCTTCTCCTAGGGGTGTGTCCTGTTGCTCAAGCCCTCGTGGATTGATTGGATCCAGTTCGGTGTCAGGTGGAGATGACGGTCTTGGTGGCACTATTTGCACTGGTGGCTCACGTGGTGGCGGTGCTGGTGGCGCCGGTGGCAGTGGTGCCATAACTACTGCAGGGGGTGGCACTGGTGCCAGTGGTCCTCCTATTGGTATTGATAAGCGGATGGTAGTCGGAGTTGCTTCTTGGATTTCGCTGTCGTGTTGCGGTTGAACGTCGTCAAGCAGTCTAGGTAGATAGTCATCAAATAGTCCTGGCTCACTGCGGTACTTGCTTAGTGACGGATCTACCACGAATTGAGCCTCATCAATTGGGTCAATGTCTTCTGGTTGATGCTGTGGTCGAATCGATCGGAGTCGAAATCTGTGGACACTCTGTGTGTGGTTGGTTCCGACTTTCCGTACTATGTAATTGCTGTTAGTTAGAACTTTTTCCACTCTGTACAAGGGGAGCCACACTTGGAGTGACTTATTCCGGGTATCAGACTGATTTGTTAGAAGAGGGTTGAGGAGGAGACAGAACGAGTGAAGTACTAGCGGTTGGGCTAGTGCTTTCTGGTCGTAGTATCCCCGGTATCTGTGATATGATGACACGATGTTGTTTTTAGTCTCTTTGTATTTTTCGAGCATCGCGTCTTGTAACGCGGTTACAAAGTCAGCATTAGCCGTAGCAATTTCCAATGCTTTGGTCGAAAATCTGAGATCAAGCGGTTTGGTAGGCTCTCTTCCATGAAAAATGGTGCTCGGACAACATCCGATGGACGAGTAGTATGACGTATTGTGTATGAATGTCCCAAGGGGTACATAACGGTGCCAATCGGTCCATTGGGCGTCAATATTAAGTTTGAGGATCCTTTTCAGTGCCCCATGGGATCTTTCCACCAGTCCGATGGTTTGTGGGTGTTTCAGCGTTGCATGTCCAATTTTGATGTTTAGAAGGCCTGTGAGTTCGTGGATTAACTTAGAGGTAAATACACTTCCTAGGTCCGACAGTATCCTTTTTGGTACATAACTGTGCATGAAAAACATCTTCGTTAGTTCTCTTGCCACCGTATCAGCGCTTGCGTTCGTCATTGGTGCTGCGAACAGGTATTTTGAAAAAACGTCGATTCCAGTTAGAACAAACTTGTACACCGGTGACTTTAGCGGTCCGACTATATCGATCTGCATCATGTCACCAGGGTATGATTGTAACGAGGAAAGTGGTTGAAGTGGTGGTGTTTGATGTTTACTCGAAGCATTTTTAAGCTGCGGGCACAATAAACAGTTTTTGACTGTGTTGACCAGAAACTCCGAGAATCCGGGAAAATAGAATCTCCTTCTGAATTACTCTGTGGTTCGTGTCATGCCAATATGTCCTCCTGTCATCGAATTATGGACTCTGTATAGGGCTTCGTTCCACATGTGTTTTGGTACACAGAACTGTTTATGTTTGATTTTACCAGTATCGTCGTAGAAGTTGCGGAGAAGGACTTCGTCTTCAATGGCAAGTCGATTGAATTGCTTTGCGTACTTCTTTAGCCTGGTATTTGCATACGTAAGATCTGGTATTTCGCCTGTTCTTATCCACTTCTTTACTTCTTCGATATCAGTATCTTGTTGTTGTTCCTTTTTTCTGTCAATTGGCTCATTTTTGGAGTCTAGTTCAATATGGTTCTCTGCTGGATCTGGATACTCTATCGCATTCATCATGGGCCTCTTTAACATGACAAGCGCCTTAGGCTCTATTGTTCCTTGACGATCGCATGTTGTTTGTTTGTCGAGGTATGCTTGGTAAAGTCCTAATCTTTGCAGGTTTGCTACTAGAGCTTCATCGACCTGTTCTGTTTCAGAAAATGCCTCATCGATAGCTTGAACCAGGTTAAGCGATGCGTCGGGTACTCTTGCTGTTGTGTCAACATAAATTTCCCTGACTGGTATTTTGTCTGTCAGTTTTAGTGAGAGAGACGCCGATGCATCCGTTTGCATCCTGGACAAGAAGTCTGCTGCGTAGTTTGCGGTTCCTGGGATGTGGGCGATTATGATGTTGAAAGACAGGACTCGGTCCAGGAAATTCCACACTGATGGCGGTATGGATTTCACCTGAAAGAATTGCGTCAGACTTCTATTATCTGTTAATACAATCACTGGTTTGACTGATCCCCAGATGTAGTGCGAGAAATGATCAAGTGCGAAATACAAGGCTAGGAATTCTTTGTAGTAGATTAAAAATTTCAGCTGTGCTGTATTGAATAGCCGGGAACCAAATGAAACGGGTGCGTACGTCTTGATTTCTTCGTTTTTCTCATTTTTGACGTAGTCTTCGACCATTAACACGAATTCAGTCCCGTGGTAGCTGGCATCGCAAAGTATGACATACTGCAGTCCTGGCTTGGGTAGTCTGAGTGTCAACGTGGTCGCTTGTATTAAGTCGGCTTTGAGAATTTCAAGGTTTTTATGGTGATCTTCAGTTATTTCAAAGTCGATCTGCTTCTTCAGCAGCTTATAGAATGGTATTAGTTTTTCACCAAGACTCGGCATGTAGTTCCTAAAAAACTGCACAAACCCGATGAGTCTTTTTACTTGTTTCACTGTTCTTGGCATTTTTATTTTGCTTAGAAATGCAGAAATTTTTGCTTCCTCTGGCGTAACTCCTTGTGGTGTTACTACATTTCCTAGGAATTTCATTCTTTGTGTTCCTATTTCGCATTTCTTAGGTGAAGGTTTTAAGCCTGATTTTCGGATGCATTCGAATATTTTCTTTAACGTGGGTATTAGTTCCTCATAATTATTCACCGCACTTCCTATATCATCCATGAATTGTGTGCACAAGTCGGCTGCTAGGCATGGATCGAGGTAGTGGCGGATGAATGAACTGAATCCCGTGACAGATTTACTTAGGCCTTGGGCTAGGCATTTGCAGGCGTACGTCCGCGAACCGAAGTTAAATGCCAAAGGTTGGACCGAAAGGTCATCTGCCATTTGCACACAATGTTATGCTTGTGAGCAGTCCAATTTCGTAAACAAACTCTTTCCGGCAAAGTGGTTTGATGCATCGGTCATGTTTGATATTGGAAAATTGCTATTTATATAGTCCGTTTTGATTGAATGGTTGATACGCCGGAGGTCAATCAACATCCGCAATTTTCCAGATGGCTTTCTATGTGCAAACAACAGACTACTGTATTTAGAATGTGACAGTGTGGTTATGAGTCCAAAGTAGTGCATCAGAGCTAGTTCAACCGTCAGTTCATTCCTTAGTTGAATGGGCGTGGGTGGTCCTTCAGTGTACAGTGGGCGTTGATGTTCGGGTGTCAACTTGATCTTTAGGTCGGAATTATAACCCACGTCAAATCTGTGTTTGGCAAATATGTCCGCATATTCGATCAGCAAATGTTCTACTTCTGACCTTTGGTCATTTGTCAACACTGAATTCTCTCACTGAAAGTTACTCAAAAAGGTCATCCGGTCCTGAATGTTATTATTTGGTTCTATTTTCTCAAGACCTTGAAAGTAGAGGATTTGGTCGTAAATTTCCCTTTGGATACTGGGAAGTGATTCCGGGTTAGGGCACGTTTCGGGCGTCGGGAACCAAAATTTCTCGTATTCAGGTGGTGGTCTTTGTTCTGATCCTATTGAAGGGCTTGTTTTCTGCGATATTATTTCGTGAATTCCGAGTTCGACATTATCCGGCTGGTTCATTTTCGCTAATGCCAAAGTTTGCGGCTCGATCTGAATTAAATTTTCGTATTCGGTTAGCGTGAGTATCGAAAATTTTCCGATTTCGGTTTTTATGGGCAACGTTAAGTTATGATCCGTCATATTAAATGCTGTGACGTAAACGATATTGTTTTTGTTAACTTCATTTATTGATGAGCTTACTGCCAATTCGCACTTTTCTTCTAGTTCTTGTGATGGAACTACGATTCCCGTCGTTCTTTCCATGTCAGTCGAAATATCTTGCAGTTGGCATTCGATTATGATTGTTTGATGAGGTGCAATCATTTGTTTCTTAGTGAGAACAAGAGGGAATTTTTTCACTCGGTTGGTGCGTCTACGTGCATTAGCGGGTTTAATTTCGTTGATTTGGAGTGACAAACCTGGAAAGTGAAGTAGATTGTATTTTGAGCAGACATGTATATGGTGTTTTTTAAAGAAAGGGTTTCCCAGGATCGTTACTTCAGTTTCAATTGACACCAGTTGGCCTCCTGCCATTCGCACTTGCTTGAGGCTTGATTTTGCTGTTTTATAGGGTGCGAATAGTGTTTTTTCGTTTTTAATTTCATCGAATGTTTGTTTCGAAATTACG
The DNA here is from genome assembly GCF_963678635.1 of Symsagittifera roscoffensis. Lineage (NCBI taxonomy): Eukaryota > Metazoa > Xenacoelomorpha > Acoela > Convolutidae > Symsagittifera > Symsagittifera roscoffensis. The sequence continues at coordinate 481,987 of NW_026971149.1, forward strand.
TTTGCACATGCTCCTGTGTCAATCAGTACTCTTCTTTGGAGGCTTGGCGCTAATCTTATTTTCATATAAGTTAGCACTGTTCCTTCGGTTGGGATGACTGCATACAGATCAATAATTTCATCGTCTTGTACGTCTTGAATATTTGATTTGCGTGATTTTCGCGATTTACGTGATTTTTGTGATTTAGATGATTTGACTGACTGACTTTGTGGCTGAATTAGTTTTTTGGTTCCATTTGGAACGGGAAATTCTGTTGCTGCTGTCCCTGTGGCTTGGGTTTGTGCCAACATTGGCTTATGGTATGGCCAAACTTCCCGCAGTGATCACAGAACTTTGATTCAGTGCGAACTGCTGCTGTATTTGGGTTTTGGGTGTGCACCTGCTGCATCATTGGTTGTGCAGCTTGTTGTGGCTGCATAGCTATCGCTTGCTGCTGTTGATTTTGTTGACCCTGGGGGTACATCTGGTTTGGATGATATTGGGCATTCTGTTGTGTTTGAGGGTAGTTCTGGTTTTGTTGGAAGTAGGGGTTCGAATGCATTCCAGGGATCTGTTGGGGGAACTGGAACATTTGTGGGGGGTACTGCATATTTTGAAACCCGGAGAAACCTTGGTTTCCGTATCCCCCATCATTTCTCTGCTGTCCGTTCTTTTTTCCTTTACCAAATCTACCCCTTCTTTGATTGTATCCTTGTTGCCCATTCCCTTGATATCCATTCCCTTGATTAGGGCCAGAAGTATTGCCCTGATCTGAGCCATTTCTAGTTCCTTGGCTTTGTGCATTGTTTCCTTGGTTTTGTTGTTGGGCTTGATGATTATTCCCACCAGTGTTTTGGCTATTCAGTTGAGAGCTCTGCTGTGTTTCCGTTGTCACCTTGAGGTCGTGACTGGATCATTTTTCTCTGATTCGCTAGCTCACTACGGACTTCATTGAGTTGTTTCTCAATCTGTTCCTGGGCTGTTGTTAGTTTTGACAACGCACTGATTAGGTTGTGGGAAACTGTATCTCCAATTTCATTGAAACTATCTTCTGGGTAATCCTCATTACGACAGACGTCTCTTATTGTCTTGTACTGTTGTCGCAGCTGGTTGTTCCATCATCTTCGAACGGAGCCAGTTGGGCATGCCTTTTATAAAAATGCGTTTAATCTGGTTGTTCCTATGATCATTTTCTGCATCAAGTCGTTCTTGACGTTGCGCCGTCTCTCCGTGGAAGCGCGCTGCGTCTGCATCAGCTGCAGCGCCTACTAGTGCCGCATCGAGTGGGACAACGGCAGGTAGATCCGGTGTCGGGTAGGCTCGTTGTGCCTTTTTTGTGAGGTTTACCAGGAAATTCTCTGGTGAGTCTCGCTTGATATCAAACTTTGATTGTTCAAGTTTTAGCACGTGGACCTCTTGCAATTGAGGGTTGCAAAAATGGTCGCGTAGTGCCGCTAGACTAAGAGGTACGTCGACTCTTGTTAGTGCTGGCAGTGTTTGGTAGAATCGCAGAGCGCTATCTCGCAGGTGCAACTGTAGAAAATTCGCTTGCTGAGCATTTGCGATTCCCGCAACTCCAACGTATCCTTGGAAGAGCTGTTCGAATTGGGCGAAATCTTCGTTATCGCTTCCGCCAAATGGTTCGACTGAGATTTGAGCGTGCGCCATCTTATCACAGTTATATGATTGTCAAGTCTGATTCAAAATTGATTTCAGATGAATCAGTTGCTATTATATAGTGGAAACAATTAATGCCTAGAGGGTACTTAAAATTTAATGACGTAATTATCGTCTTTGAGAAAATATATAGAGTAGCTCGTACTATGATTAGTTACGAGTAGGAGTTAATTAACTCTTGTTTCTATATTTTAAACTATCTACCTTTTAAGTTAACTTGTCTTGCGGCTTTAATATTATTCCACTATATTTTTTTTGAAATTTGGTTAGGATTTAAGCACTGGATAGGTTTTCAGGCGGTTCTCATGGATGATTTCAAATGACTAGTTTCAAATGAGCACTCATCAATTTTACTTTAAGCACCGAGAGTTTTAAGTTTCAACTAACTGTTTTTGTACACTGTATCGCTTTCCTGGAGAAGTGTAGTAGTTGTCATCAACACAAAACAGTTGAAGTTTCCTTTTGCCCCTTGCTGTTGTCTCTCACTGGCTGAAGTCAGTTTTTGTTTTTGCCCCTCTTTTTTGCTGTTTGAGCAAGTTACTGCCGTGATCTTCTTTTCAGCTTTGTGGCTTTTGGAGTCGTCTTGTGTTGGATGTCGTCTTGTTTTCACTCTTAATTTGCAATCAGCTTCAGCTTGTCTTGAAAGGTTGGTAACATCATCCCACTCATAGTCGCCATGTTATATTGCGTGTCTTGCTATGATAATTAATGATTGGACATGAGGAATTGTGTTCTAGAGTAATAAAGGGATGCGCGGTCTAGGCTCAATATCTTCGACTCAGGGATGTGCTTCGTGATGTCTACCCCCTTCTCTAGAGTCTAAGCTGTTTTGAGTTATAAGAGTGAGGATTGATCTTTTAATTACTATCTTTTCGCTGCTTTACTGTAATGGCTCTCTCTCAATTAATGATTCAATTACATTATAATTGATTGTTTGCATTAAGTAAATATTGGTTTAATACTTTGTCATTGACATATAATGGCATTGATATTTAAGTCTAATTCGCACCAATTATTGTAATTAATAATGAATAACTAACATAGGCGTGAAGCACTATGTGACAGCCATCGTTAACTATCGTCTTGCGCTTCTCGAAACAGCCTTCGCAGTCAATGCATAGGGCCCGACAGTGTTGACGCAGGTACTCCTCGTAATACCCGGCACGGACTTCTTGCTTCAGTCGGTGATAGCCACCTCGATGGCTCAACGTGACCTCTTGAACCTCTTACAAGGTCAAATAAACTTCCCGGTTGCGTAAAACGATCTTGCCGACCTACTTAATTTTTTCCCACCGCAACGTAAACTTGGAAACTTTCTGGTGGAAAGCTTCCCGCCGCGCCTCATTTAAACGACTATTGTGGCATGCAAAGATTTATTTATACGCTCTACAGTCCATATTGGTAAATATGACTGAAGGGAGCACGATAGTGGAGCTAATGAGTAGTACGTACCTGGTAGTAGTACGTAATGAGTAGTACGTTTAGTCAACAAGATACTGTATGTTCAATCATTCATTTTAGTAGGAGACTAGTGGCATAGTATTATTTCAGTTTTGAAGGTAGACTTTGTGCAGATCAATTGATGTCTTTATATACCTTTTTGAGCAGTGATTTAGTTATTTATAAGGCTGATAGCATGTATAGAACAAATTATGGTTAAAGTCTTATCAGATTTGTAGAACATTTCCGCTAGCTTATGTTTTCTTATCTAAAAATTTCTATGATGGTCACTTTTCCCCAAAATTCAAAAAAAAACAGCCAAAAACATTTTGATTTTGTTTCTATACCGTTTTCGTTTTTTTTCAAATTCATGATTGTAAAAAATTTTAGATTAAGTTATGCATTTCGAACAAAAAACTTCTGAAACAACAAATTTGAATGTTTTTCAATGAATCTCTAAATTATACTTAATTAGCGGTTTGAAATAATTTTGGAGACAATAACAATTCAACTTTGACGAATCATGTGATATAGCTGCAGACGTGTTGTTTGTGGGGTTCAGATATATATCGACAAAATTTCTAGTTATCCGCAAAAACTAACTGTACAAAGTTAGTTGGTTTTTCAGGAAACTCATGTCATACTCGGCGTCAGCGGAGAACTTATAAAATGGTTTTAAGAAATATTTTTGAAACAAACATTGAAAAATAGGAAAAAAAAATTTTAAGAATAGTTCCAATCTTACTATTTTCTTGCCAAAGCCCTAATCAAGCATCAAAGCCCATGGTATAATAAAATACTATAAACTCTGAGGGGGAGGGAAGCCTAAAAGGATTGTTGCTTCAAAAATTCGCCTGCGGCATAGAAAATATGGTTAAACGAGTGTCTCTATGATGATTTGGGAGAGCTCAGAAAATCAATTTGGACAACCTATAAAACAAACAATGCGGACAAAACTTTCGGAAAATTTTCAAAAATGAGTAAGCGTTGCTAACCAAAAAGACTCTAATTTGTCACACTCACAAAATGACAGGACCGAATTCGCTAACAAATTCTCTAAAGCTAAAACTGAGAAAACAATTCTTTTAATGATTTATTTATCGTTTTGTCTTCCAAATTTGTGATTAGGAGTATTTTTTACTTTTTTAGGACTAGGATCATTTTTACACTTTTTAGTCTTTTTGTAATTTGATATAACAGCTAATCACTCCACTCACCCGGTGTGTTGACAATCTCTTTGGCCAACTGGAGTTCCTTCTCAGACTTGAACAGCCAAATGGGACTCAACACTTGTTTGAAGTAGCTGTATCTCTCCCCAAACGAAGAAGACATCCCAACACAGCCCAACAGATCAGATCAAATAGAGGCACTCAAATCACACAAGTAGACTGGATAACAGCGTCCAGTTGAAGCCCTGGATTGTTGGTTGCTACGAGAAACACTTTTACATCGAAAACTGTCAGATTCAAATGGAGTCAGTTTGATCAAAGTGGTATTCTCTGTCAACTCATTATTCTCAATTACATCTGAAATAGGAAAAAAGGTCAGACAAAGAAAAAGTTTATAAGTATTAGTCAACATACACAATCCTGTTGCAAGCGAGAAGGAAACAGTGACAAAACTCAACATTAACCAAGTAGAGCTATAATTTTATCATGCATGCTGCTTTTAATGCATTACTTGTTCAAATAAGAGTTTCGATTGTTATTTAAGCACTGATGGAGTGGATCAGCTGCTAGATTTATCTAGTTTCACTTCCAATTCTTTCGATTCAATTTTTTTCTGTTCCAGACAATTTCAAGTCTAGTCAGAACTCAAATTGCAGCTGGAAATGTTTAGCATTTTGGCCTAACTTATGCTCAGAGTGAGTCACATGTTTTGAGAACTCAAACTACAGTCGATCAATTATAAGAAGAGCATCGTTGATAACAGTGTTATTATTGCATTGTTTTGACCACGTATAAATCGAATATGTGACACGTTTAAGTGTACAAATATCCAGAGTCATCCAAACTTTCTAAAACATGTCACACATTTTTTAACAGACAAGTGAAGCTTTTTTTTTCACGAGAACACGAGTTGTGGAACGATTCCAGGGGGAACCCAAAACTATCAAAAGAGGGACTAATCTTATATCAGACGGTCCGAATATCGGAGAAGTTTCAAAGAATAAGCAAGCCCTAAATTGCCCAAAACCATCTTTTTCATTTGTCATGTATTTCTTTCAACTTTTTAAACATTGAACATTATTTGAATTCTGAAACTTTCAGAAACTGAATTTTAGTGAGGACCAAATATATGGAAAACTCTATATTTTTGAATAGTGAATTCTGATCAGCTAAAACGACTTTGAGTCGTTGGGATCTTGTGTGAAGAAGATTATCTCCCCCAGAGAAAGAATTGGGAGATTGCAGGAGAGAGAGAGGCTGGCTCTTTTTCCTTTTTCCCCCACCTCCTACAAACATGAATTTTATGGTCTAACAAGTGGTTTTACAAGGTTAATTATGAAGACCAAATATGTTTGTTATGGTCTAATTAGTCTGCATGTCATTTTTCATGACAATCGGACAAAGTGAACATTAATTTCAAAATGAAAAATTTGCAGGTGGGGGGAAAAGGAAAAAGAGCCGAGAGGCTAAGAGGAGGAGAAGGATGATAAAGAGCAAGCGGCCGGTGCCCCTGCACCCATTCATTCTGACTCCCCCCTCGCACAGCCAGTGTGTGTCTCTACACGAGATGTTCTGTCCAATCACGAAACAGCTCAAAGTGGCCTGTTTCTGCTTCACATGTCTACTCAAAAGGGCCATGATGAAAGTACATACATTACATTACATTACATTACATTACATTACATTACATTACTCAACTTTGAGGGCATAATTCGTATGCTGCTGATAACAGGCCATAAAACCCAACCCGGTACTACTTTGATAGAGTGGTCCCTCGAAAAAGCAACTATGATAGACTGGCCCCGCATGCATTTCGCATGTTATAATATTGACAACTGATTTGTGTATAAATTATTCATTTCAAAAATCTGGCGAAAGATGTTGAATCAGAAACCTTTCAGATTAAAAATTTTAATTAAGATAATTTTTATATCGAGAAATATGCTCGCTTCAACTTATTTTAGGATTTAACAACCATAATTGGATTGGCTCATTTGTCATCAAAATTCGATTTGGGCATTTTTTTTTAATTTTTGACCTTAAAATGCTGAGGGGGGAGGTTTTATTAAACGAAAAAAATTAAGATTTGTTTGAAAATATACTGCGACATATCTTTCTGAACGGCGAGATCATAATTGTTAAACATTTGAGAGCCATGTGTGTCTTATTCGCAAGGGACCTGGTTATTTTCAAGGGACCACGCTGTCATAGTAGAAACCTCCAACCCCCCCCCCCCCCGCTATTAACAACAATAAAAGCAACGGGTGCAAGTCAATAACCAGACAGGTGATAAAAGAGCCAGAAAAAAATCGGGTAAACATTAGAGTGCCAAAAAGCCAGTCGCATAAAAAGCCAAAAAACCGCATGCATAAATTATAGACGGGCGTGAATATTACTACCAACCCCCCTCCCCAAACTCCGCCAGCCTACTCTAGACATCACAAAGTATGTGAACCATTCATGAGTTGGAAAAGAAAAGACGCAACACAGACCAGGTAAGACAAGGAACAGCACCAGAGCAAACAGTCATACTATGAAAATAAGGCTATAGGAATGTTTCACGATATGGGGATATTTCGATAAGGACAGTTTTAGGGATCTACAGAGCTATGGCACTATCTTAAGCGGTCGCTTTGATGAAATTAACAAGAGAGTCGGAAGAGGTTAGCCGGGTGGAAAATAAGTTAAACGATATACCAACGTCGCCAAGATTGGAATAAAACATGGTATAATCATTGAAAAGGACTTCGAGTTCACTCAATTATTTTTGAAACTGATTATGTCAAGTGTAAAATTCGTGTACTTTACTCTGTACACGGAAAAACTCAGCTCAATATTTCTCGACACCGAATCATGTTTCAATTTTTTTTGGAGTGTGACCCTGAGCTTTTCCGGAGTTAGGCCAATTTGGGCAGAAAAAACAACCTACACCACAATTTCTCCCAGTAACTTCGTGACGTGCTCGGAACGAAAATAGCGACTTTCCTAAAAAAATTATACGTCACAAGCATGTTTTTATCTAGAAAAATTGACTCAGTTCGATAACGCATTTCAATGACAAGTTTTTCAACTTTTTCTGTCGGTCATAAACACTGCCACATTTTTAAATAATCCACAGCAAAACTAAATTTCTTCAAGAATATATAAAGTGTAGATAGTCAGATAGTTATTTCAGAAGGTGTTATTTTACTTGAATATCTGAAAAGAATAATGTGGCACAAATGGCACGGCAGGAATATAGTTAAATTACAGGCTGCCCAGATTTCAAATAGGTTATGTAATAAAAGATTTAGTTATACTAGAATTATACTCATTATGAGCTTTTGTTTAACTGGTCGCCCAAATTTATTGAAACAGATAAAAACGCCACGAAAAGAGAGGTGTCTGTGTTATTTTGCAAACTATACTCATTGCGGCATGTTTGTTCGAGTTTCGAGGAAGGTAACAGAACATTTTGGCTCGGGGTGGTTTTTTATTCATACCAATTTCGGCAGTCGAAATGATAGCGTTGAACGGAAATTTTATACTCCAAAGAACTCCATAGAATATATCGATTCCCTGAATTCGATTTAAATCATTTCACTGCAATAGTTTTTTGCAAAGTTTTTAGGGGTTTGAAAATTGCCGATTTAGTCATGTTCTGAACTAGTTTATACACTATGCTTATGCGCGCTTTTCAGAATTTATTTACAGTCACAGAGCAGAAGTAATCGACGGCAAAATTTTAAAACTTTGATAACGGTTCACTCGAATTGGGGGCATTGAGACAAAAACTGTTTATGATAAAAAAATCCCTGAAATTTCACTACAATTTTCCTTTTATAAATTTTTTGGTCGTTTTGGGCCCACATTTAGTTTGATATTAGTGCATCGATATTTTTGATATTATTGCATCGAAGGGCCTATCAAAAGGGTACCTTGCAAAAATGTTGGTTAAGATAAGCTAAATCAACTCCGTACCAAAAAAAAATAACACATTAGAATTAAAATTGGATGATGGGGGAGGGTCTGCTATAAAATAATCAGCAGGAAACATACTGTTTTCAGGAACAGATCACGACAACATCAGACTTGATTCTCATGCAAGAAAATTGTGTTGTCCTACAATTTAAAACCAGACAATTTAACACGTTACATTTTACTACCTAGTTATTCCCCTACTAAAAAACTTTGAACCCTTAACAATTCAACTCCTACTTTATAACAGGAGTTGTAATATAACACTCCATAGAATATATCGATTCCCTGAATTCGATTTAAATCATTTCACTGCAATAGTTTTTTGCAAAGTTTTTAGGGGTTTGAAAATTGCCGATTTAGTCATGTTCTGAACTAGTTTATACACTATGCTTATGCGCGCTTTTCAGAATTTATTTACAGTCACAGAGCAGAAGTAATCGACGGCAAAATTTTAAAACTTTGATAACGGTTCACTCGAATTGGGGGCATTGAGACAAAAACTGTTTATGATAAAAAAAAATCCCTGAAATTTCACTAAAATTTTCCTGTTATAAATTTTTTGGTCGTTTTGGGCCCACATTTAGTTTGATATTAGTGCATCGATATTTTTGATATTATTGCATCGAAGGGCTTATCAAAAGGGTACCTTGCAAAAATGTTGGTTAAGGTAAGCTAAATCAACTCCGTACCAAAAAAAAATAAAACATTAGAATTAAAATTGGATGATGGGGGAGGGGTTGCTATAAAATAATCAGCAGGAAACATACTGTTTTCAGGAACAGATCACGACAACATCAGACTTGATTCTCATGCAAGAAAATTGTGTTGTCCTACAATTTAAAACCAGACAATTTAACACGTTACATTTTACTACCTAGTTATTCCCCTACTAAAAAACTTTGAACCCTTAACAATTCAACTCCTACTTTATAACAGCACCAAAATTGATGCTGTAGGAACTCCTTATGTTTCCTCCAATCACACTAACAAGCCTTAAAAAAGCTGCCTTCTCTGCATTTAAAAAAAAGGAAAAATATCGGCGAGTCCTATGACATTAATGTTCTGGAAATTCAGTATGTATACTACGGAAAATGCAGAAAACCCAAAAAATTAACGAGTTGTGTTTGTACTTCGGCTCCACTTATATAAAAAGCATGGTGCCAAACAGTGAAGTCTTATTCCAACCCTCCCTTTGAAACAAGCGGTTGCAGCCGTGAGTGGAACTGCTAGGACAAATAATGCTGTCCAAAGATGGTATTTCGGCATCAAACCTTATTTCAGCGAGCGAAGCCCACTTTAACAAAAGGAAAGTAGTGGGAAGCCTGCTAAAAAAGCCTCCGTACAAAAATCAAAATTTTCGATGCAATGAGTGGCCATAAAATTACGAAGAAAAAAAAACCGCGTATTAAATGGAAGAGTCCAAAACATTATTTCCCGTTATGAAGACAAAACCTGATTTGTACTTGTTCAGAGCATTATTAAGTATAAAACTTTTGTTGGATTCAATGGTCTTATGCAATTCAAACTTTAATCCTAATTAAAAATGATTCAGCTTTTGTTGAGAAGACGTTTCCTTGCAGACTCACGGAAAACGTAACTAAACGCGAGACTGAATCATGCACTAGCAATTTAGTCACAGGACAATCGCCCCTCTTTTTGGGACGCTAGATTGCGACTAGGGAATGGCGAACCCTCGAGGTTATCGTTTATAAGACAACAATTCAAAAAAGCAGAACAAAGCGAACGGGTTACAAGCTCAATTTCGGTATGATTCTTGAATTGCTTAATTTTAAGGTTTTGGTATTGGTTAAACCTTTCATAAATCACTGTACCGGCTGAAAATGTCTGGAAAACTACGCCATTTTTTGTCGAAGAACGTTTAATTAATTGCGGGCCTTCGAAGTTCATTGAAAGATTGCTTGTTTTTTATTCGAATCATTTTGTCAATCCGAATGATTGGCAAGGTCATTTGATTTCAGAATTTACGCAAAATAAGTAGCGCGAAAATAACTCGCTATAAATGGCAAAAATTTTTCTCGCTTTATTCCTCGATATTTAAGGAAGTCCCCAATGAAGTAAGTTTTCTTTAAATTTTGGATTGAAAGGGTGTTAAGATATGAAGAAATACTTTTAAGAAGAAGTGGCTATATAATTGCTAAGGCAACGAGAAGAAGGGAGTGAAATTGAATGGTGTTAATTTGTTAAAAGTTACAGAGGTGTGAACCAAAAACTTACACCTTAGTTCATTTGAAAATTCAACGAGTGATGTTTTTCTGTTGTAATAAGCTAAAAGAACTGCCACCATCTCTGAGGCGTTAAAAAAACTAAAGATTTTGATAAGATTATACGCGCCATTAACAGCTTATGCCAAAAAAACGTAATTGGACACTTGCTTAATGGTTCCCAAAATACAGTTTTTTGGCTATTAAAACGCTCAGTTAATCCACTGAATCTCAACTTTCCAATTCCTTCTTCAAAAAAAAATCGTTACGAAAGACTTTGGAAATTGTTTCAAACCTGATCATATTTGTCCTCATAAATCATAACGTCGTTCCTGAAAAAAATACAGAGACAAACTTCAAATTATCTTGTAAGCTAAATTTTTTCCGCGAAAAAAAATGTACTAACCAAAAAACGAACGGTTTCTTTCGACTGCAATCCTGTAGCCGGTCTTTGACGCAGTTGCTGGTTTTGATTCCACAAAAAAAATGATGCAGATTTCCAATAGAGCCCGAGTTCGAATTGATTCACGTGGAACACCTTGGCCCTAGGTTATCCACAACAATTGTATGCTAATTGATTGTTTGCACCTTTCTCGAAAGAGTAGATAGGAGCAATGGATTAGGGTGGATTGTTCCGGCTGAAGCTATTTGGGGAATCAAATCATGAATTTTGCGAGGGGCGGGTTTCAGGGGCGGATTGAGGAGGGGTTGTGTCCGCCCAGCCCGATCCTCAATTCCCCCTGATTGAATCCAATGATAGGATCAGTTACTTTGACAAATTTCGTTTATTGAGATATTTAGCAGTTTGATCAGACAATAAGAGGTCGACAACTTTTGAATGTGCTTCTTTAACTGACCTAAGCCCCGATAATCTAGAGCGCTACAGGATTCCCCTATTTATGGTGTGGAGTTCCTTTTTAACAAGCAGAGAAACGTTTGACCAGTAATGAGAGTTTTCTGCAGGGCAACGTGAAGATCAGTGACGAGATGATGGGGAAGAGGGAAGATTACTGCAGATGCTGCAAGTGTGTTGAGAGATACAGACAGGAGGGCACATTGTCCTACATACAGGACAACGAATTCAGAGACCCAACTAACCCACAACATCCCCAACATTCAAGGTGAGGTACTACAGGGAGGGGGGAGGGGGGTTTGCACGAGGTGACTCTCTATGCAGTCACCGAATAAGCTATAAAAAAAGAGAAGCTCTCATTCAGGGCAATGAAAGTTTCAATAGATTTCAATGCGACTCAGATTGGTGAACATGATGAAGCTAAAATGGCAGACGTATGAACAAACAACCATCGAGTCGTTTCATATTCTTATTCTGATCACCTTTGTTATCTGTCTACGTGAAAAATGATATTATCCCCTAACAATATTGTAAAGAAAAAAAAACCAGGAGATTTGGAGATAAATTTTACGTTTGTTCACAATTTGCACATTTCGTTTCAGTCAGATGTCTCACCGGCACCACAGAAGCACAGGGGGAAGGGGCGGTGATGGGGGTTCGAGGGGGGAGGAGTACTACAGCTACTATGGGGGGTTCGATGAGGAGCACCAGTTCCTGACCCCCAACAGCAGACTCTACTACGGGGGCAGCCAGGTACACACACTCTCCCTGTTTAGGTTACAAACACCAGACAGTTTAAGCTCAACAAACAATCTCCCCACATGCGACTTGTACGACTAGCAATTTTTCTACGGAAGATACGACATTCAGACACCATAGCACTGCCATTAAAACAAATCCCCGTTTGAGGGTTTGGTTTTCGCTGAAACGGACGACCCAGAAACCTCGACAGACCCAGTTACTACACATGGGGTACCCTTCTAACCAGAGGCACCCAGAGAAGAGGAGGCTGCAGGATGGGTGGGACTTGGAGAGACAAAGAGTGTAAGACTAAAGAAGGACTAGTACAGCATGAAAGGCGAATACATAAAGAGAACAAATAAAGAAACTCGAGAGCATTGAATGTGGGGGTTTTCCGGGTGAAACATAATTTAAGGAATCACAGCAAGAGTATTAGGGGAGGGCACGGGTACCACGTGAGCCTTCGTCTGACCGAGGCTGTTTAGATGTTAACCTCGTTCTTGTTTTAAATAGTCAGCCTAATAGAATTGTGTACTTCGACAAGAAGCTTTGTCAACTTCCAATCCAAACTCAGGGTTGGAAAAAAATCCGATTTATTTTTAAAAAATCAATTTAATCGGATTATTTTGATTATTACCAAGATTTTTTTGATTATTGTGATTTGGCTTTTAATCAACGAGAGAAGCGACACAAAATCAATTTCTAACAGAGAAAAGCATACATGAAATTCTAATTCATGATGATCACTGGATCTGAAAACAATTGGCACAATTATCAAAGCCAAAATAGCGGCTTAAACGTTTTGGCGGGAAATTTTGCGACTAAGCAAGAACACACACGTGGCCTCTATTTGAACAAAGCCTTTGATATACCGCCTCTTCATTTTAATCGTGATGTTTTTGCTATTTTAATCGTGATTATTATCTTGATCATAATCAATTGATTATAATTATGCCAACCCTGTCCAAACTAAACTGTCCGATCTTTCCATCAATCCATTGATCCTTTGTCCGATCTTTAGATTTTTAAAAACTGTCCGATCAATCCAATTGAATCTTTGGTCAATCTTTGATCAAATTTGGGGTCAAAACTTTAACTTGCCCTGCTCTTCTAAGAAGTTAATCTTAATACTACAGAACTTCTAGGTGAAACAGCTTAAAAGAAAGATTTTCTTGATAATTAATTTAAAAAAAAAACAAACATCTAGGCAACAAAAATGAAAAACAAGATCTTTTGATGATTCAATTTTTTTTCATGATCCACATTTTGAAATGGGCACTTCCGTTTAGTTACGTAAGTGCACAAGCTGGATAGGGCCATACCAGTGTTATAAAAATGCATATATATCAGCAATGAAGTCATAAATCAGCATTAAATGCATCGTCGTAAAATTGATTTATCTTAGCCGTCCATCCTCTACAATAGCGCTTATGGAGTTGTCGATAATTTGAACTTTACGCAGCGCTCTGCACCCCCTTGTACAAAGTATAGAGCTCCTCAGGAGCGCGAAGCTTATTTTAGTTCTTATGTAGTTTATAGATTCTGAATAACTTTCTTGTCTTTTTTCACTTAGTTTTTCGGCTAATCGCTGCATCGTCCGCGTCCACCACCGGTGCATCCGAAAATTGGCGGGCAGAAGCTACTCTGCTCTACGTTTAAAATTCTTCGCTGATATTTGGAGTTCTTCAGCGTTTCGTGATATTTGTATGCGTCTTTATGCAGTTTCCGCGATGTTTTGGCATGGGGGTTGAAAATTTTCACATCAAAGAAAGCGCGGCTGAATCGTGAACATCAGAGTCCGTTTGCCTTAATGTCAACTCGTGCCTCACCTTCAGTTGTAGTTGAATTGTTGACAAAGCTTTCCACTTGCAACGGCTGAAGTTTCGGCTCAATCTCGACGTCATGGCAAACCTCGTTCATGAGGTTGGCGAATGTGTCTCTAATTTCATTATGTCTTATGTGTGTAACCACCCTTTGCACAGTGTAGCGCTTGTGTCAAGTTAAAATTAGCACCACATGCACATTTGAGTAGGGTTTTGGTCGGTTCCCATCCGTATCTTAAGTAAATACCATATCTGAATTCTGATTTATTCAGGTTGAAATTGTATCTGCTCAGTGGTAAATTTTTAAGTTACTAACTTATTAAAAGCTTCAGATGAAATGACGCAAACCTGAAAGATAACAGTCACGAGATGACGACGCAATAGCAACTCGACAACTCGGTCATTAAACTCAGGACGCGATCAACGCAACCACAGGCAACACTTGGTGACAGTCCTGTGCTAACTCCCTGTCGTTTGCGTCCGCAGGAGAGTAGATGTGACAAAGATGACGTCAGAAACCGCCCAGTCGGCCAAACAAAAACCTTGTATGAACAATGACTACTATCCAACAGTGCCGCAGTTGATGGCAATGCAACATCAGCTTACTTCATTCCTTGCAAGTATCACTAAATGAAATGTCATTTGCTTATTTTGAAAGAGCTTGACGCAGCCAAATTTTCTCAACCAACGCAATTCTCAAAATTAGAAGAGAAACAACGCAATTCTGACCTAAATGCCTTTAGAATTGAGGGACTTTCAGAGACCACTGGCAGAGTAGACTAGCAAAAAGAGGCTGATAAAAATGAGGTGGTGAAAGTTACGAGGTACCTGGGAGCTGATTGCAATTAAAAGAAAGTTTTCGACTTGGAAAACATAAAGAAGGGTACACACACGACTTGTTCTTGTATCAGCTGCGAACACATGGACTCAAGACTAATATCAAAAATGCAGTTGTATGAAAAGCATCTATTTTTCAGTGCAGACCTCTCAACAGATGAACTGAAAACTGAAAGGTTTGCATTGGCTAAACGACGCAAGCTGATTAATGAAGGTACGTCACCCAGACACTTGCGAATACGGCATCAAAAACTACTTCCGAAAAAACACAAGGATTGGACAAACATAAACAGTCAATGACTAACAAAAGTGAAGTCACCAATGTACATGTTCATAAACATCAGGTCTCTCAAAAATTTTATCAACACAAAACTCATATTGTGAAACTAAACTGAGACGACGGTTGCCTACAAAATACTCGCTGTGGTGTAAACTATCTTGTCTTAAAATTATCAGTAAAATACAACCGATAAAGCAATCTTTCTAATTAATAATTTTAAAAATCTTTTGGTAATTGACTTTAAAAACAAAGGTCTTCTAGGTAAATAAAATTTAGAATAAAGATTTTCTACCTGCTTAATTTTAAAAAAGAAAATAATTGAGATGAAAATCATGATCTTCTAAACAATAAAAGTTATAAATGAAGACCTTCTAGGTAGTGTAAACTATCTTTGCTTTATCGGTTGTATTTTACTGATAATTTTAAGACAAGATAGTTTACTTTACAGTGAGTATTTTGTAGGCAACCGTTGTCTAAGTTTAGTTTCACAATATGAGTTTTGTGTTGATAAAATACTGGAAAGAATATGATTTGAATCGGGTGAAATGGCAGCAAACAGTTTTTCATCTTCAGCAACAACTTGAAATTTAGAATAAAGATTTTCTACCTACTTAATTTTAAAAAAAATAATTAACATGAAAATCATGATCTTCTAAGCAATAAAAGCTATAAATGAAGACCTTCTAGGCAATAAAATATGAAAATTAATATCTTCTTGTAATTAGATTTTAAAACAAAAATGTTACGGGAGAGCAAATTTTACAAAGTAAGTCACAGTCAGACATCAGGAGAGACAGACAACATGGAAAGGCAACAAAGATGTCAGGCAACTGGAACAACTTTGAATGGCTGTAAACAAATGCAATCATGGTATTGAGTGCGTGGCTCATGAAAATACACACCCACTAATTAAAACACGTGCTACCTTTCAAGTCGGAATACATGAGAATAAAAACCCAAGACCGTTTAAAAAAAAACGACAGCAGCTTGTTATAAACTAGAGGAGGGTTAAACGAAAAAAAAAAAACAACAACAATGGAGAGGCGGACAGTGAGAGCTTTGTATCTATCGCCCTTGTCCGGAGGATGTTGCAAAGTGTGGACAGAACCACGTCTGCAGAACTACACTGGTGCTCTGATGCAAAAAGACGCTCAAAACAGCTATGCCAAGTATTTTTTTGGAATCAACTAGAAAAAACTCGAAATAGAACAAGCAATTCTCAAGAGGGATATGTCAAGGTCTTTCCTTTGGGAATGGGATGGACTCATGCAACATCCGAAAGACCCAGCACTCCATGGGAAACGAACGAAACCATGAAGAGTATCGACTAAATAGGATAAACGGAGGGGAAAATACAAGGAAAACGAAACAAGTAATTCATACAAAACAAAGTAACTGAAGACTTATTAGAACAAATCCAAACTACACAAACTTGAAGCAATTATTCTGTCTTTGTATTTTGATTATAATTCCTCATTCAAATTTTAAGCTTTAAAATTTTTGATGTTGAGATCTTCGATCAGAGCATAATCCACTCAAATTTACACTCAGAAACAGTTTCTATAGTTGTCTATAGTTCTAGTTGCCTATTTTAACGTAAGCTACCAGTGGGCTCTGATTCGCAGTTGCGGCCGCCTCTAATGTATTGTACGGTCTATGACTCGAAAGCGTTTAACCATCATTAGAAGTTGTTGGCATTAAAACAACACAAAACTAAGTCTAATTTCCTGACGTTGCCTGATCAGAGCCACTTCAACGTAAGCATCAAAACAATGAGTGATACATGTACACAGAGTGCACTCTTTGTAAGTGTAATTCTCTATCTGTCTTTTTGTGAGAGTGTAGTGTGTGTGTGTGTTGCAGTTGTCGTCCACTGACTCCGAGTTCTACCGTGAAGGGGAAGGAGAGGGGGAGGAGAGTGTGTTTGGGGAGATACAGCAGCCATACAAGGAAGATGGGGAGGACGAAGACGACAACGAAGAGGATTCACGGTCAGCATCTCTTAGAGCATCGCTCAAATTACAACACATGTTCTCATGACAGTTAAAAAGATATAGAAGGAACATTATCACCCCCACATTTTAGATACCACACTACTTAAAGGCTGAAATGCACCAAGTATCTACTTTTTTTAAGTTGTATGCGGCATTATTATATATCAAGTATTTCCTTTTAGTTGTAGAACAGAATATTGAATTTAACATTTGAAGACAGTTGATAAAAACGAAGCACAGAAGGATACCCTGGTCAAGAACGAACACGCACCAAGAAGTGGAAGTTATCAAAGAGAGTTTGATGTTGAATCCGTTGATTCTGGTTACTGGTTACTCTACTCGTGCATTTTAGAGGGCGGAAGAAGTCGACTGTCGGTGGCTTGAAGAGCAGCAAAAAGAACAAGTCCAGATCCACTCTCAACACGAACACGAAGAAGACGAACAAGAGAGACACTAGAGAAACTTCGAGGTCAGGGATGAGCATCCATACAGATGCGAAAAAAAATAAGTCGAAAAAACGAAAGACATTGAAAACGCTAGGGGAACACGAAAAAGGTCGGGGATGAACATCCATACAGAGGCGAAGCGGAGCTTCGCACTACTTGCGATACAACACAATCATTGAAAAAAGTCGAGAAAAAAAAACGAAACATATTGAAAACACTAGGTGAACCGAAGTTTTCGTATGTCTCAATGAAGCTGAAGCTACGATTTTGATACTTTTTTGAATTTGTTACTCTGATGCGGGACGAAATGCGTAATTTCAAAAATTGTACTTTGCCCAAAACCTTAGTTGTTTCGCTACTAAAATAAGTGAGAAGAGTGAAAATTTTTGAGATTTTGAGTTTTCCATAACAAAAAAACAAGACTGCTCGTATCAGGGCGAAGCCCTGAATGTTCCGACTGCCTTTAAAGGTTCATGGAGCAGTAATAACATAAAAAAAACTAAATCTAATCAAATAAAATGAATTTTATACAAAAATCATCCCCACACGCCATTTAAATTACAAAAGGATAAATTTTGCTCCTTGTAACAAATCAATTATGGCAAATAAGCTTCATTCAACCAATTTGTAACGATTTTAAAGACGGATTAAATCTCCGTTTACGCGTTAAAAGCGCGAAATATATCGCGCGTTAATTGTCCCAAATTGGCCATAATGGCAATCTTTAAACCCCCATAACTTTACAAAAAATGATCACAGGTTTGATATCTTTTCAAATTTGAGATCAGGACATCAATACCTTTCGAATGATATAAAAAGATTCCTTCAAAAATGGCTAGTTAATAAGTCTAAATTTGTCTGAAGAAAAAAAAACCCTTCCCGAGCACAAATAGTCCGTTACTTTCGTACCGAAAGTCGGAACAATAACTTAATCTCCCATATAATGAAACCCACAAGTTGAGTAGAAAGAATGTGAGAATCGCTACTTAAGATAAAATAATGAATTTCACACATAGTTATAAAAAACAAGACCGCTCGTATCAGGGCGAAGCCCTGAATGTTCCGACTGCCTTTTAAGGTTCATGGAGAAGTAATAACATAAAAAAAACTAAATCTAATAAAATAAAATGATATTTATACGAAAATCATCCCCCACACGCCATTTAAAGTACAAAAGGATAAATTTAGCTCCTTGTAACAAATCAATTATGGCAAATAAGCTTCATTCAACCAATTTGGAACGATTTATAAGACGGATTAAATCTCCGCTTACGCGTTAAAAGCGCGAAATATATCGCGCGTTAATTGTCCCAAATTGGCCATAATGGCAATCTTTAAACCCCCATAACTTTACAAAAAAAGATCACAGGTTAAATATCTTTTCAAATTTAAGCTCAGGACAACAATGCCTTTCGAATGATATAAAAAAATTCCGTCAAAAATGTCTAGTTTAAAAGTCGAAATTTGTCAGAAGAAAAAAGCACCCCGAGCACAAATATTCCGTTACTTTCGTATCGAAAGTCGGAACAACAAGGAGTAGCCGCTTCTGCAGGAAAACTTGCGTAACCGCTCCTTTCGATTGAAATTTTCATCTCATATTTGATAGGGCAGTTTTTAAAAAATTCAAACAGTGTTTAAAAACGGTCAAATTTCAAAAAATTGCCATTCAAAACCAAAATCTTTTTTTTTTCTGTCGTGGCCGGTAAAGTAGACAAAATTCCCAATTTCTCAAAGAGTTTCTCGATTGACAACTTAACCTGAGAGTTGGCACCGTAATTTTCGAGTAGAGTAAAAAACTCGCTGAGCTTAAATCTTAAAAAAGCATGCCACTGGTTTAAAAATGAGAATACTTGGGTGATCATCACTGCTGATGCAGAGACAGAAGTGAAGACGAGGATGACGAGGAAGAGAAGAGTGAGTCATCGGGGGGAGAGAATGATGAGTCACGTGAATCGGAAGAGAAGGCAAGAGTAAGAACTGATCTGTAGCACTCATTCAAAAACATGTAATAGCTCAGTGAAAATCAAGAAAAAAGCACCAAACTGGTATCGTTTCAAAAATCATAAGAATGCAGAATAATAAATTCCACTTCTATGGTTAATCGTAAGCCTTCCGAGATTTCTGCTTTGTTTAAAAGGACGGCACTTCGGCAGGGGATTCGAAGACGAAGAAGAAGGCGAAGAAAGAGAAGAAAAAGAGCAAGAAGGATGAAAAGACAGCAAAGAACAAGACGGAGAAGACAACGAACAAGGACACAACAAGGATTGGGGGCACAACTAACAAGAGAACAGCCAGTAAGGCTACTAAGACAGCGAGGGGGGCTCAGACAGCCACTGCCAGAGGTGAGTACAGAGAAAGGGGGTGTCACTTGCTCTTAGGGGTGTGGAAATATGAAGTATTTGAATTTATTGTCAATAGATATATTTAAATTATTTAATTTAAACTGAAATATCCTAAAAAAACAAAGCTTTTTTCGTTCAATTAATTCTCGGTCAATTATTACGCTTGCGATTAGCAAGCAGCGCTACTCACGCGCTTACCGCAGGAACTTTATAGAAACGGACTATGCGAGAAATGGACACGTTAGAAACGGACTATGCTTAGACAGGCTAATTGACTTTTCACAGATCCTCTGCGAACTTAAGAAACCACAATTATTAAGACACGATGAACGTAAGTCAGACTCTTCTTATATAGTATATAGGACGCAGTAGTTTTTTCAGGAAAAGTCTTAAAATTTGTTCATGCTCAATTTTTCGCGGTTTAACTTTTGATATCTTTTTACTTTCAGTTCAATTTCCTCTGAGAGCAAACTCTTTCAAAAAAAATCTTTCAAAAGTAGGCAAACTTGTGTAAAGACAGCAACAAAAAGGTCAAAGCAACAGCACTATCGAGCAGCAAAAGTGTGAAGGTCAAGAATAACGTGATCAACTTCTAGTTTGGAAACGGGAATTTAATATTCAAATTTCCCAGCGGGATAACAAATTCACTTATTGGTCCAGTTTTCTCAGATTGGGTTAAATTATTTAAAAAGCATGGATCACAAATTGCTCCAAAAGATCAAAGAGCTTCGAGAGCAGCTATTTTTTTCTTTGAAATTCGAAATTTGAGATTTCAAAAAAAAGAATTCTGTCTGTTGGCTACGTAAAATGTTTCAAAATGTTTACGTATCTTAAAATGCACGTAGGTTGCTCCGTATACAAGAGTTTTGTTCTGTGGATAAAATATCCTTCAACTTATCATTAATGAATCGTTTTCTCGATTTTTTGAAACGGAAATTTCAATTATATATTTAATGATCCAGCAAAACACATTTTTTTGTTTTTTTTTCAGAAAATCAATTTTTCGCTTTAATATCACACCCCTACTCAACAGGGACTTATAAAGAACACAAACTAAAACGTTGTGAAATCTCATGACCAAAGCAGAAAAACCAAACGCTTAATGCGGCTAAACTATCTCAATAAATGATCGATTATTTTTTCTTATCCTATCGTGATGGGCGAAGCCAACAAAAAAACCATTAGCACATAGGGTGTTTACTTTTATAGGCACTTTCGCTGAAGCCCAAAATTTGTACATTTTTCAATCAAACTTTCCAAAATATGTACATTTCTTGTGTCTCCAAAAAAAAGGATTGAATAAAGCATTTTTCTCAAGATCAAGAAAAAATATCGAGCAGTAAATGGAATGAAACGAACAAACTTCTAGCACAGAATTTAAAAAAAAAAACGCGGAATACAAAAAATGTGCTTGGTAAAATAATTAGACCATTAAATTAAGTATTTACAGCAAATTTACAGTGAATTTATTTCAAATATGAATTACACCAGCAAAAGTAGATATTTGATAGAGTTTGATAAAATGTTACTTTGTTGTAGCTAATTCTAGGTTAAAACTATTAAAAAGAATAAGAAGTAAGATGAATTAGTCGGTAAGGTAAAACATTGAAACAATGAGAGATCATTCTCTCCGCCGGAGAGAATGGCTAATGAAGGTCATATCTAAGTGACCAGTTAATTAAGTAAGTATGTTTTGCAATAATTACAAAACCTGATGTAAAATCACAACATTCCCCTAAGCAGGAAAAAATTTAAATTGCAATATAGTAATGCACAATAACTAACTATGACTGACTCCTTTCTCCCCCTTTAAGGACGAGGGAAAAAAATTAAAGCGCCTTAAAATGAGGTACTAACACTAAGTAAAGCTCCACTAGTGTTAAATGACTGCAAGAAAGATTATCCAGATTCCGACGGATAAGAGTTATGTTAAAATGAGATAAAGGCACAACGTTTTGGCACAACGCTGAATTTAGCACAGCGTTTTATCGGTGAGGTCATGGCTTATAATGCGCTAGTAAAGAGGATATGATTTAAAGAAATTATGGGAGCGAAAGATGATGATTTCTTTTGTAGAGTGAAATTTATCCGAAGGATAAAGTTCTCGAATTTAGCAAACAGCATTTTGATAACTGGAAAATTAGCACCGGTTTACAAGATAAATTGCGTAGATAACACAAAATTTTAATGAGGGTGGACTTGGTTTGCAAAACACAAACTGAAGGGAAGGCGATTTAAAAGATTTATGAGAGCACGTGAAGATGTCTTCTTTTTACTGAATGAAAAATTTATCCAAAGGATTAAGTTCTTAAGTTTAGCGAACGGCCGTTAATATCTGAATGTTAGCACCGGTTTAATCAGTTAATGTGTGTTATTTGGTAAGCCAGAATATCAGATTAAAGTATAGCTAAGTGGTTATAAAGTTTTGTAGTCTTTTAGAAAGTTTTCGAGTTCAGTGTTGAAAAGTTCGCTATCGAGATCGGAGTGATCGCCGAAATTTGCTATTTCCATTCTCAGTGATTCGTCGGTTGATGAGGTTGACATTTGATCTGATGATGATGATGAATTTGAATCTAGAACAATTAACTCCGCCTGATTCGTCTTGTTGATTGTCTCATGTGGTTTCTCAATCTCTATTACAATAGGCTCGGCCGCAGAACCAGAGGCTTCTTGGACGCTCTCTACGGCATCAATAAAGTAAAGTTGACCATAAAATTTTGGTGGGCCGACATTTCTACTAGAACGACGGATGGTAGGAGAAATTTTACCGGGTATTACGGCAGGACTGTTAGGTATAGCACACTCATCCGTTGAGTCACTTATCTCGTACACCGGGAAGTCTGTGGTTGAGTCGGTCTCCGTCGGATTATGCTCAACTTGTAGGTATTTTTGTCCAATGGTGTCGTTTTCCCCTCCCTGATTTGCGGTTCTCTGATCCGCAGAGCTAAGTGTTCGGCTGGAGGGCACTATACTTATTGGGCACTCATATGATTGATCCATGGGTTGTTCACTGTTTGGGAAACTGTCGTTTTCTAAAATCTCAGATTTTATTTCAGGATTGGTTATAGAGGAATTAAAATTGTTTCCGATTGAGATGTGAGGTGTAAGTGAGTCTGAAATAAAGCGCTCTCTGGCTACGTCTCTACAAGGGAAACCGCCCGCTATCCATTCCCATTCACTAGTATCCGAAATATCCGAAGGAATTAGCATAGATTCATCCAAAGCGATGTAACCTGGAGGAGTTGGTGACTTCTTTGAGCGTCGTTTCTGTCTTCTTGTGGGGATGAATGATGACCCAGATATGCGTGTCCTAGTTAGGTTGTCGGATGATGTCGGGTCTAATTGTATGGTCCTTCTTTTTGTTGACTTCTTGGGTTTTGGTTTTCTTTTTGAGCCTTCCAGTTTCTGACCTACTTCAACATTAGGATAAGGAAAGTACGGGAATTAAATGTTTCCTCTAAAAGGTCTGATTTTATTTGAGGTAGAGATAGGAATCGCAAGGTCGGATTTTCGTATTATTTTTCCGTCGGATAACTTAACTGTCGAAGTAGAAGAATTTATAATTCTTTTGTTTAGTTCTTTATAAAAAACAGTCTCGGTTGATATTACCGTTAGTTTTCCGAAGGATTTCACCTTTGAAAGGACTTTTGATTGGTATTCTGTTTTGAGTCATTTTCGAGGATGAAGCATAGTCTGTATCGTAGCCTTTTTCAGTCGGATTTTGGTTCTTCTTCGCAATCAAATCGTCCTTGTATCCGTCCTCTATTCTATCATTCGCGTTCCAATCCTTAGCTCGATCCTTAGACAATATTGATTTCCCTTTGTCTAAGATTCCAAAGGAGGGTTTACCCGAAGCTAATTGTTTCCAAATAGTATTTGGTTTTCTGTTATAGTGGATCTCGAAAGGTGAACATTTAATTTTTGATTAGAAGGTAGAACGTAGGTTCCAAATGATTTTTGAAACGGCATTTTGCAGTGTGTTTTTATGATGTTCTTTTGAAATAGCCAGTAGTTTGACTTTCACAGTGTGTACTAGTTTTTCGACTATTCCGTTGGAACGGTGATCGCCTACTGTACAAAAGATTATTTTGATGTTGTTGAAATCGCAGAATGATTTGAAGTCTTGACTTGTAAAGCAAGTAGCATGATCTACCCTCATAATTTAAGGTATCCCGTGTAAGAATATGTAGTCTTGTAAAAATTCTATAACTGTTTTTGAAGAGGTAGATGATGTAATTTTTGCCGACGGAAATTTAGAAAATCTGTCAATGCAAAGTAAAATGTATTTATTTGACCCCCAATAAGAATCCAAAGGACCCGCGAAATCTAAATTAAGTTATTCATTCGGTTCTGATAATGGAGGAAGTTCACTAATTTGTGAATTAGGAATAACAGTTTTTATATTCTTACCCGCCGATGTACACTCTGAGCAATTAATTCCATGAAAGTAGATTTGCCTGTTAATATGCGGCCACCAAATGTATTGGGCCAAATATTTCATTCCGAATTGACCTGGATGATGTGTTTCGTGGAGGGTCTTCATCATCGCGTTTCGTAGGGTAAATGGAATAACGAGTTCGCCGTCCATGTAAAGTAATCCGTCGGATTCGTGAAGGTCTCGGGTGAAATGTTTGAAATACGAAGAATCTGCATTAATCTTCTCCACCTTATTTTGAAGTGCTTTAACAATAGGGCTTAACATGGGATCGTCTTCTGTCAAAAGAGCTACTAACTTGGCGTTAAATAAAATTTTTAAATCCAAGGGTCGATCCGGCAACTTTAAATTTTCACGGTATTTTTTAACGAGATTGATATGATCTGGTAAAAGTTGGAAGTCTAAATCTACGGAAATACCGGAAGTGGTGGGATTAATTACAATATTCTTATTATTCATATTAACAGTATCTACAATTTTTTTATCTACAGGTGAATTAATTAAACTACGATTAAGGATTAAAAAATAAAGAAATGCGGAGTTGGAAATAGAAATAATTAAAGTATTTGTATTAGAATAATCCGTTGGAATACAATTTGAGGTACAAAATTCTGTTCTTCTGTGATTGAATGAGCAAATTGGAAAAGACGAGTTAATAAGTTTTAGTACTGCTGCTATTATGTAATTACGTAATAAGACGTAATCGGAATTTTCCAGATTGAGACCAATGGCTGAGCAGGTAGTTCTTAGTTTCTCCGACGGATTTAATGATTTATTAATCTTATTAATGTTTGCTACTACGAATTCTTCGTCGTAATGTGATATTGGAAGGGCTTTTCCGGATGGAATTCTAGAAATAAGGTCAGTGAAGCCCATGTCTTTTCATGCGATATGTTTGATTGAGAAATTAAAAGGTAATAATCTGTCTACCCATCTTGTTAATCTACTGTGGTAAGTTTTATTTCCGTGGTTTGGTGATAGAGCGGATAATAGGGCTTTGTGATCAGTGATTACTTCGAAATCTGATCCGTAAAGGTAATTCTTATAATGCTCAACAGCCCAAACAACCCCTAGAAGTTCGAGCTCGTTAGTAGAGTATTTAGACTCGTGAGGGTTTAAAAAGCGTGACGCAAATGAGATTGTTTTCCAATCGTTCCCATGGAGTTGTTCGAGCGAGGCTCCAAGTCCATTGCGTGATGCGTCTGTTTTTACTCTAGTTTTTCGTTTTACGTCGAAATGTGTATTCTCTGTTAAGTTTACGATTTCTTCTTTTATTCTTTCGAACGCTTTTGTATGATCATCGTTCCATTGGAATATTGATTTCTTATTTAGGAGCGGTCGGAGTGGGCTTCCTAAGGATGCTAGGTTTGGGACGAATTTAATGTATTGGTTTATGGAACCAAAAAATGATCGTAATTCTTTCAGATTCTTCGGTATAGGTAGGTCTTTTATAGCTTTCGATTTGTCGAATAACGGGGTAATTCCTGATTTAGAGATTTTAAATCCCAACCATTCTATTTCTTTTTGAAAGAATTTACATTTTGACCATTTTACGGCAAAGTTGTATTCGTCAAGGGTCGATAAAATTTTTAATACAATATTCTTGTGGTCTAAGAATGTTCCTTTGGAAGAGATTAAAATGTCGTCCAAGTAACAGTTAGTAAATGGGATTGAACCTAACGTACAGTCCATTACTCTTTGAAATTCATTGGGCATATCCCCTAGGCCGTAAAAACCAGTTAAAAATTGGTAGGTACCCGTAATATCACCGCCCACGATACTGAAGTTACATTGGTTACTAGTAAATTTGTCTAACGCTAATTGACTGTATGCATTTTTTTAAGTCTAAGTAAGTAAACCACACTTCTCCAACGGAATCATTAGTAATTTGTGCCGCGACGTTGTCTACAAGTTCGTGGATGTTTGGCATTTGATATTTGTTCTTGTAAATCTGTTTGTTTATGAACTTGGAATCTAGGGCTAGTTTGATGGATTTGTCTTTTTTGCAAGTGATGACTATTGGGCTAATAAATCTGTCTTCGTCGCAATTTTCTAATTTTTTAATATGTCCCTCTGCTTTTAATCTATTGAGTTCTGTTTTTACCGCGTCCAGTAAATGGAGGGGAACTCGTCTTCCTTTTAGTTGAATTGGTTTTAATGGTTCGTGAAAATGGGTGATTTTCATCTGATTTTTGATTTTTCCAATCCGAAGGAATAAATTTTTAAATGACTTTGATATATTGAGAATTTCCCTATCTTGGTTTGTTTGGGAAATGGAATTTATTGACTTACACTGCTTGTTGGTCTGGAAATGTGGAAAATGTTTCTGAGAGATTTCTATCCCCACTTTTGGAAGGTTGTCGTTTCCTAAGATATTTCTTTCATGTCCTTCGGTTAGGAAGAATTGACAGTCGTTGTCTGACCAACCATTTGAAAATATCGGGATCTTCACCTTTCCAGTGATGTTTATGGCATTATCCGTGAATCCACAGTAGAGGTCTCTAGTTGTCTTATCCACCGGATAAATTTTCAAGTAGGGATCGCGTAATTTCAATTCGTGAAGTACGTTTTTCTTAAGAAAGCTCACCGGGCTAGCTGAATCCACTTGAATGTTTAGAATTACTTGATTTTCTTTTCCGAGTCCGATGTTTAATAATTTCTTCAGTTCCTTTCCGTCGTTATCAAAAATTGTAGTTACATTTAGTACAGAGTAATCGTCGTTTTCACTTTGTCAAGATTCCGACCATGCGTTTATGACGCCACAACATTCTCTATCCGTGTGATCGGTATTTACATCCGGAATATCCGACGGATTAAAATCTGTATTATCTACAATTTGAGTATTTACAATGTTTACATTTTTACGACGAGATCTACAAAGTCTGGTGAAATGACCTTTGAATTTACAAGAAGTACAAGTCGTGTCCTTTGCTGGGCAAACTGCTAAGTGTCCTTTTGAGAATGAACCGCCACACTTCATACAGCTGTTACTTCTTTCGATGTTGAGGGTTGGTTCTCTTTTGACGTTAAAATGGTTGTTTGGTTTATGTACGGATGATCCGTTGGATTTAAAATTATTAGTTAACTTCAAGTGATTCAGAATTCCTTTTTCATCTATGAGTGCTACGTTTAGTGCTTCGCGTGGAGGGAGGGTTTCTGTTAATAATTTCCTTTGGATGTCGTAGTTTTTCATATTATTTATGAAAATATCTCTTATCCACTCTTCTTCTCCTGCGGTTATGTCGCACTTTTTCGCCATTTCAGCTAAGGCACCCCAAAATTGTTCGAGGGATTCTCTGTCGCGTTGTTTTCTATTTAACAGTTTATGTCATTCGACTGTGACATTTGTTTTTCTTACGAAAGCAATCGCTAAAAACTCCCAGAATTCTTTAAAAGAAATTTGTAAGACTTTCACCTTGGTAAATTTTTGTCCGAAGATCCTTTTTCCTTCATTTCCCAGTGCCAGATATAAAACGGAACAAAATTTCTTGTCTGCTTCTTCTATTCGCATTCCGTTGAATTTCTTGGTTTCGGTTTTTATCGATGCTGTTTCTTCTTCGTCATAATGTCTTTGTTCTTGGGAATTTCTCTCCAATCTCGAGCGTCTTTGAGTATCTGTTTCACCGTCCGTTGAGTTTTACAAATTTGGAGATAGTGGGTGTTGTCTCTCCGACGGATTGAGTAGATTTTCTATATCTATGTTTTCCTTAGCAATTATAGCTAATTGAAACAGATCACTCCAGTCTTGCCAAGGAATGGGTGGGTCTACCGTATGGTTTTGCCAAAAGGGAGGTATTCCTCTCACGTTAGATTCGTTAGATGACTGCGCCATGATAAAATGTTACTTTGTTGTAGCTAATTTTAGGTTAAAACTATTAAAAAGAATAAGAAGTAAGATGAATTAGTCGGTAAGTTAAAACATTAAAACAATGAGAGATCATTCTCTCCGCCGGAGAGAATGGCTAATGAAGGTCATATCTAAGTGACCAGTTAATTAAGTAAGTATGTTTTGCAATAATTACAAAACCTGATGTAAAATCACAACAGAGTTGAAAAATAATTAAACGAGAAACACCTGTTTTTTATTAGGATGTAAATGAGTAAACACAGAGCCGAAGTGGAGCTTATCCCTACTTGCAAATTCAAATTGATTGTATCAAATAAAAGAAAGAATGAAGAGACTGGTAAAATTATATAAGAATGAAAACTACAATGAATCATAGCACTTGCAACTTCGATGAAAAAAGCTTACGGCATAAAAAACATCTTTGAGCAGACACCAGTTGAACCGAAAATAAAATGATTTCATAAAAAAAATCAAATTTCATTAAAAAAAACCTTTCAAGTCCACCCCTGAAGCTGGAATGAGCAACACTTGCATTTGCAACTGCAGCACAAGTTGCTTACAGCAGAGGTAAAATCCGTGAAGTGGTTACTGACCTGACAAAACTTGAGCAGACAAACGAAAGTCTGTCTGATCGACCCCCGACCTTAGAGAAAGAACCTGGAAAAGGGAAGAAGTGAATAGAATGACCATGCACGGAAGAAGTGAATAGAACGGCATTGCTAACTGATTTAAATGATTTTGTTAAACTAGTTGTTAAACCAAATCTGCATTCCGATTTGATACGCTTGCTAATCGCAAGCGTAATAAACTATATAAACTGACATTGTATTAAAAAACAATATGACTTTACACCATTTTACACAAGACTTACTGGCAAAAAACTCTATTGTTTATCCGGCTTTCAAAAGAAGTGACGCAATATTTGTGCTATGAATGTTTTTTCTGTAAAAAAATTGAATTTTAAAGTGACATTTTTCGACCGAACGTTTCGATTCAGTCTGAAAAACATTGTGGGTTAAAGCTCAAAATTGCAAAAATATTTCGCTTCCGACTCTTTTCCGCAAAGTTTTGGCCAGTTTGGTACTATTAATTGCGCTATTTACGTGTATTCCATAATCACAGAGACTAAGCCACTTAGTCTCTGAGATAATGGAATACACGTTTCTCAGTAAGCATCTCAATATTTGAAACAATTAGTCTGCCTCATTTTGTTTTTTTTTTGCCGCTCACTCTAAATTTAACTTGCCGCTCAGACTGATTCAAATTGATTGTATCAAATAAAAGGAAGAATGAAGAGACTGGTAAAATTATATAAGAATCAAAACTTCAAAGTTGTTTTGATGAAATTAATTGGACGGTCTGGGAAAAAAGAAAAATTACAAGCATTGAACAAAACCTCGCAAGAGAGCTTGAAATTGTCGATGATGGAGCTAAGTTTGGAATGAGTTTCTTATCCCCGGATGGTTTGCACCCGAAACCGGAAAAAAAGTACAACAAACTGAATAAAGATCTGTATTCTGTTCTTAAGCTCCTCTGCTAATGTACCCACGCGAGAATCGACTTGGAGAGGAGTGAAAGAGCTCTGATGTTTTTAACTGGCTCGAGCCTTTTAATGTGATGAATATACGATGAAGTGCAACGTAGGAAAAGATCGAAAGAAACAATCGGAAGCAATTCAAACCAGGAAAATGAAAATACGAGAAACACCCGACAAAATCACTCAAAATAGAAACTCGAAAACGTATCAACTAACACCTCTGAGAACAAGAAGATGTGTCTAAATAAAAAATGATGATGATGATGCAATGTTGAGTTACTAACTGAGAAATATATCGCTTCAAATGTGTGGATGCAAGATTTGCAAAACCAAGTTTTATTTTACCTTTTCCCAATAAACAGTTTTCCGGGTACCTTAAAGAAGAGCCGGAACACTCAAGGATATGTACTGACACAAGCAGCTTGTATATTTTGTACTATGCGGAGTATGAGTAATCCAACAACCAATTGAAGGTATTTTGTGTAGGGGGAACAGCGGCGACTGCCACTCAAAATATGCGGAGTATGAGTAATCCAATCAATTGAAGGTATTTTGTGTAGGGGGAACAGCGGCGACTGCCACTCAAACTATGCGGAGTATGAGTAATCCAACAATCAATTGAAGGTATTTTGTGTAGGGAGGAACAGCGGCTACTGCCACTCAAACTATGCGGAGTTTGAGTAATCCAACAATCAATTGAAGGTATTTTGTGTAGGGGGAACAGCGGCGACTGCCACTCAAACTATGCGGAGTATG
This sequence comes from Symsagittifera roscoffensis, assembly GCF_963678635.1. NCBI lineage: Eukaryota > Metazoa > Xenacoelomorpha > Acoela > Convolutidae > Symsagittifera > Symsagittifera roscoffensis. The sequence continues at coordinate 512,325 of NW_026971149.1, forward strand.
AGTAATCCAACAATCAATTGAAGGTATTTTGTGTAGGGGGAACAGCGGCGACTGACACTCAAACTATGCGGAGTATGAGTAATCCAACAATCAATTGAAGGTATTTTGTGTAGGGGGAACAGCGGCGACTGCCACTCAAACTATGCGGAGTATGAGTAATCCAACAATCAATTGAAGGTATTTTGTGTAGGGGGAACAGCGGCGACTGACACTCAAACTATGCGGAGTATGAGTAATCCAACAAACAATTGAAGGTATTTTGCGTAGGGGGAACAGCGGCGACTGCCACTCAAACTATGCGGAGTATGAGTAATCCAACAATCAATTGAAGGTATTTTGTGTAGGGGGAACAGCGGCGACTGACACTCAAACTATGCGGAGTATGAGTAATCCAACAAACAATTGAAGGTATTTTGCGTAGGGGGAACAGCGGCGACTGCCACTCAAACTCTGCGGAGTATGAGTAATCCAACAATCAATTGAAGGTATTTTGTGTAGGGGGAACAGCGGCGACTGCCACTCAAACTATGCGGAGTATGAGTATTCCAACAACCAATTGAAGGTATTTTGTGTAGGGGGAACAGCGGCGACTGCCACTCAAACTATGCGGAGTATGAGTAATCCAACAATCAATTGAAGGTATTTTGTGTAGGGGGAACAGCGGCGACTGCCACTCAAACTATGCGGAGTATGAGTAATCCAACAATCAATTGAAGGTATTTTGTGTAGGGGGAACAGCGGCGACTGACACTCAAACTATGCGGAGTATGAGTAATCCAACAAACAATTGAAGGTATTTTGCGTAGGGGGAACAGCGGCGACTGCCACTCAAACTCTGCGGAGTATGAGTAATCCAACAATCAATTGAAGGTATTTTGTGTAGGGGGAACAGCGGCGACTGCCACTCAAACTATGCGGAGTATGAGTATTCCAACAATCAATTGAAGGTATTTTGTGTAGGGGGAAATAATTAAACGAGAAACACCTGTTTTTTATTAGGATGTAAATGAGTAAACACAGAGCCGAAGTGGAGCTTATCCCTACTTGCAAATTCAAATTGATTGTATCAAATAAAAGAAAGAATGAAGAGACTGGTAAAATTATATAAGAATGAAAACTACAATGAATCATAGCACTTGCAACTTCGATGAAAAAAGCTTACGGCATAAAAAACATCTTTGAGCAGACACCAGTTGAACCGAAAATAAAATGATTTCATAAAAAAAATCAAATTTCATTAAAAAAAACCTTTCAAGTCCACCCCTGAAGCTGGAATGAGCAACACTTGCATTTGCAACTGCAGCACAAGTTGCTTACAGCAGAGGTAAAATCCGTGAAGTGGTTACTGACCTGACAAAACTTGAGCAGACAAACGAAAGTCTGTCTGATCGACCCCCGACCTTAGAGAAAGAACCTGGAAAAGGGAAGAAGTGAATAGAATGACCATGCATGGAAGAAGTGAATAGAACGGCATTGCTAACTGATTTAAATGATTTTGTTAAACTAGTTGTTAAACCAAATCTGCATTCCGATTTGATACGCTTGCTAATCGCAAGCGTAATAAACTATATAAACTGACATTGTATTAAAAAACAATATGACTTTACACCATTTTACACAAGACTTACTGGCAAAAAACTCTATTGTTTATCCGGCTTTCAAAAGAAGTGACGCAATATTTGTGCTATGAATGTTTTTTCTGTAAAAAAATTGAATTTTAAAGTGACATTTTTCGACCGAACGTTTCGATTCAGTCTGAAAAACATTGTGGGTTAAAGCTCAAAATTGCAAAAATATTTCGCTTCCGACTCTTTTCCGCAAAGTTTTGGCCAGTTTGGTACTATTAATTGCGCTATTTACGTGTATTCCATAATCACAGAGACTAAGCTACTTAGTCTCTGAGATAATGGAATACACGTTTCTCAGTAAGCATCTCAATATTTGAAACAATTAGTCTGCCTCATTTTGTTTTTTTTTTGCCGCTCACTCTAAATTTAACTTGCCGCTCAGACTGATTCAAATTGATTGTATCAAATAAAAGGAAGAATGAAGAGACTGGTAAAATTATATAAGAATCAAAACTTCAAAGTTGTTTTGATGAAATTAATTGGACGGTCTGGGAAAAAAGAAAAATTACAAGCATTGAACAAAACCTCGCAAGAGAGCTTGAAATTGTCGATGATGGAGCTAAGTTTGGAATGAGTTTCTTATCCCCGGATGGTTTGCACCCGAAACCGGAAAAAAAGTACAACAAACTGAATAAAGATCTGTATTCTGTTCTTAAGCTCCTCTGCTAATGTACCCACGCGAGAATCGACTTGGAGAGGAGTGAAAGAGCTCTGATGTTTTTAACTGGTTCGAGCCTTTTAATGTGATGAATATACGATGAAGTGCAACGTAGGAAAAGATCGAAAGAAACAATCGGAAGCAATTCAAACCAGGAAAATGAAAATACGAGAAACACCCGACAAAATCACTCAAAATAGAAACTCGAAAACGTATCAACTAACACCTCTGAGAACAAGAAGATGTGTCTAAATAAAAAATGATGATGATGATGCAATGTTGAGTTACTAACTGAGAAATATATCGCTTCAAATGTGTGGATGCAAGATTTGCAAAACCAAGTTTTATTTTACCTTTTCCCAATAAACAGTTTTCCGGGTACCTTAAAGAAGAGCCGGAACACTCAAGGATATGTACTGACACAAGCAGCTTGTATATTTTGTACTATGCGGAGTATGAGTAATCCAACAACCAATTGAAGGTATTTTGTGTAGGGGGAACAGCGGCGACTGCCACTCAAAATATGCGGAGTATGAGTAATCCAATCAATTGAAGGTATTTTGTGTAGGCGGAACAGCGGCGACTGACACTCAAACTATGCGGAGTATGAGTAATCCAACAAACAATTGAAGGTATTTTGCGTAGGGGGAACAGCGGCGACTGCCACTCAAACTCTGCGGAGTATGAGTAATCCAACAATCAATTGAAGGTATTTTGTGTAGGGGGAACAGCGGCGACTGCCACTCAAACTATGCGGAGTATGAGTAATCCAACAATCAATTGAAGGTATTTTGTGTAGGGGGAACAGCGGCGACTGCCACTCAAACTATGCGGAGTATGAGTAATCCAACAATCAATTGAAAGTATTTTGTGTAGGGGGAACAGCGGCGACTGCCACTCAAACTCTGCGGAGTATGAGTAATCCAACAATCAATTGAAGGTATTTTGTGTAGGGGGAACAGCGGCGACTGCCACTCAAACTATGCGGAGTATGAGTAATCCAACAATCAATTGAAGGTATTTTGTGTAGGGGGAACAGCGGCGACTGCCACTCAAACTATGCGGAGTATGAGTAATCCAACAATCAATTGAAGGTATTTTGTGTAGGGGGAACAGCGGCGACTGCCACTCAAACTCTGCGGAGTATGAGTAATCCAACAATCAATTGAAGGTATTTTGTGTAGGGGGAACAGCCGCGACTGCCACTCAAACTATGCGGAGTATGAGTAATCCAACAATCAATTGAAGGTATTTTGTGTAGGGGGAACAGCGGCCACTGCCACTCAAACTATGCGGAGTATGAGTAATCCAACAATCAATTGAAGGTATTTTGTGTAGGGGGAATAGCGGCGACTGCCACTGAAACTATGAGGAGTATGAGTAATCCAACAATCAATTGAAGGTATTTTGTGTAGGCGGAACAGCGGCGACTGCCACTCAAACTATGCGGAGTATGAGTAATCTAACAATCAATTGAAGGTAGTTTGCGTAGGGGGAACAGCGGCGACTGCCACTCAAACTATGCGGAGTATGAGTAATCCAACAATCAATTGAAGGTATTTTGTGTAGGGAGGAACAGCGGCTACTGCCACTCAAACTATGCGGAGTTTGAGTAATCCAACAATCAATTGAAGGTATTTTGCGTAGGGGGAACAGCGGCGACTGCCACTCAAACTATGCGGAGTATGAGTAATCCAACAATCAATTGAAGGTATTTTGTGTAGGGGGAACAGCGGCGACTGCCACTCAAACTATGCGGAGTATGAGTAATCCAACAATCAATTGAAGGTATTTTGTGTAGGGGGAACAGCGGCGACTGCCACTCAAACTATGCGGAGTATGAGTAATCCAACAATCAATTGAAGGTATTTTGTGTAGGGGGAACAGCAGCGACTGCCACTCAAACTCTGCGGAGTATGAGTAATCCAACAATCAATTGAAGGTATTTTGTGTAGGGGGAACAGCGGCGACTGCCACTCAAACTATGCGGAGTATGAGTAATCCAACAATCAATTGAAGGTATTTTGTGTAGGGGGAACAGCGGCGACTGCCACTCAAACTATGCGGAGTATGAGTAATCCAACAATCAATTGAAGGTATTTTGTGTAGGGGGAACAGCGGCGACTGCCACTGAAACTATGAGGAGTATGAGTAATCCAACAATCAATTGAAGGTATTTTGTGTAGGCGGAACAGCGGCGACTGCCACTCAAACTATGCGGAGTTTGAGTAATCCAACAATCAATTGAAGGTAGTTTGCGTAGGGGGAACAGCGGCGACTGCCACTCAAACTATGCGGAGTATGAGTAATCCAACAATCAATTGAAGGTATTTTGTGTAGGGGGGAACAGCGGCGACTGCCACTCAAACTATGCGGAGTTTGAGTAATCCAACAATCAATTGAAGGTATTTTGTGTAGGGGGAACAGCGGCGACTGCCACTCAAACTATGCGGAGTATGAGTAATCCAACAATCAATTGAAGGTATTTTGTGTAGGGGGAACAGCGGCGACTGCCACTCAAACTATGCGGAGTATGAGAGCGAGCGAAGGCACACAGACCACTCAGAGACTGCAGACCACAAACACTACTGGGGGTGCGGGGAGTAGACCGAGACATATGAGACAGCAGAATAAGAAGAGACATCAGCAGGGGGGTCTGGATGACATTAGAGAAGAGGGAAGCAGCTATGTGAGCAGCAACAACGCTTCGAAGGAAGACGACCCCTACTCACACACTCAGTATGGGGGGAGGGGGTCTCAAGCACAACAACATAGCAAAGAACAGGTAGATGCTGTGAGCAATCAAATCTACAAGCAGATTGGAATTGAGGTTATAGTCACTGTAACTCAAAACAACTGACCATTCTTTTCCACTTTCCCACATCCCTCAGAACATTGTAACATAAAGTCTACCAATTGGGCACACCTCAATTTCACAAAAAAATCATAATATTCACATCTTTTCACTTGATCTTGCTGACTTGTTTTTTTTTTGTAGTTTAGAACATCAAAAGTTTTAACAACAGGCTTTCATAAAGTAAGTTCACAAAAAATCAGAGGGAAGATTGAAAAAAAAAACTAACCATACGACTAATTGCCTAGACGAAATAAGAAAGGGAGAGTAATACATGTAAGGCCAGAATAGATAATGAAACCGCCCCTGAAAAGGATGAACACAGGAAGTGCTAGATTCGTTCGTTCAAGTCAACCGCTGTTTGATTTAATGTGTTCATGTGATTGATATGATATCTAAATTAAAGGTGATTAGGTAATTAGAGCGAAGGTAATTAGAGTGAAATTAGAGCAAGACAACCATTATGTTTGTGAACTTGATGGAGGCTAGTGTTTAGAAGACATATGGTGGCCAGAAGCAGATTTACGGCCACGATATTAAGACGTATGGTCAGCAGCAGCAGCAGGGACAAGCAAGGGGCAAATACGAGGACGACAGGATCACAGCAGAGGTATTGAGGGGGAGGCTTTCATATTCCCATCCCTCTTAAGGTGCGACCAACCCCACGACATTTGATAGACGCCAGTTGGACCGTTAAAAAATGATACTTGAAATTTTGAGATAGATTGAAAAAAAAACTTTTTTTATACCTAAAAGAACTTTAAGTGAAAAAAGAGATAATACCAAACACGAACCTGTAAAACAAACAATTAAGCGGAGTTTCGTTCGACACCAAAGGAGGAACAAACCACTAAATCGGAAACTTAGTTAGCAAAAATGTCAAAAAACTAAAACCAAAGATTTGTCGAAACGTTCAGGTCGAATAAAGCTTTGAAGCAAATAAAAAAGTGAAAATAAAAAAACTATCATAGTTACAACCAAGATCGAATGCAAAAATGCTAAAAACACGTCTTTTGGTTAACGAAATAACGTTATCAGTTGCCCAATACGATGACGATTATGTGAAAAAATAATATAATCTGATTTCTTAACTAATCGCCAGAGGAAAGAATTAGCCAAATTAAACTTCAAAAAATTTCTACCATCAGGCAAGCGATAGTCCGACAATTGATTTTTCCAAAAAAAATCCATAGTACAAAACTTGGTCGGAATCGAATAACCCTTTTTTCCATCCCAAGCTTCTGCGACGAACGAGCAAAAATTGGTAGCTGGATCTTGATCTGAAAGCAATTTGATGCTAGTGATTTTTATCCACATGTTTTTAAGTGTCATAGAAAGAGGTGCCAAAAGTTTAATCGAAAGAACGGTTGGGCGACATTTCGTAGCAAGCGACGATTCGTAACAGGCGACAACTCGTAATTCTTCAAGAGGCGACTATTCGTAAAATTGACAATTCGTACCAAGCGACAATTCGTATCAATGTTTTGTTTGTATCAATATCAAAGCCCATGCTGTGAAACGTCGAAAGACAGTTGTAAAACAAGAATCAATTCTCCTTGTTATGTTATAATCATATAAATAATATAGATAGTTTAGTATTTAAATTATGTCATGACAATGAAATAAATACAACTTAAATCTTTCAAAAGTTGAAGAGAATGAATAGAGAGCGCATGATGTTAAGACTAGAGTGGATTGGCAGGTCGGTCACGACCTTGACAGATAATGGAATTTAGCACGAATAGCTAGCACACTGTTGACGTCATGTTTAAATCTAAGCGACGACGCACCACATTTCCCCCTCTCGGGAAAAAGAATTCAAACCGTGTTTGAATTTCTTGACTATAAAAGTACAAAATTACTAAACGCGCTCTTACATATGAAAACCGTGAAGAACATCAGGTAGACAAAGAGATTCATAGAAATTGACTTATCATATATAGAGAAATTTGATATGAAGTTTAAAGTTTGTAGCAAGAACAAGGTACAATAGTTTGTATAAGTTCTGGACCAAATGCTGAATTCGATAAATGCAAAAGTTTTATTTATCTGACCGACGTACTCTTTTTGGGGAAGCGAATAAATTTCCTATGTAAGACTGCGGAATCCTCGGGTATATCTGCCCTAGACTGCCCTACTTGGTTTGATCGATCTGAACCAGACACGACAAAACGGACTTTCTTGTCCGGAGAGGCAGGTGTTGACAGAGGAGTAGTTGTTGACTGGGACTGAATGACATTAACTGAATGTCTAATAGGACTACCGTAAAATGTAGTCTGTTTTTTCCGTCGAGATGAGGACCGTGACGAATTTGACGATGAAGACATATTCCCATCCTGTTCCGAAAGGATGACGTGACTATCTTGGGTGTTAGAGCCCGATGCTACCAATTTTGATGAAGTTCATACTTGTGACTTCGGGATTGACGATTCCTCGTCTGAAGAAATGGGAATAAGATCTGAGCATGCTGGGGTCTTTATTGGAGTTGGCGACTTTGTCTTGATGCTGATAGGAATTTCCGTTCCTAAATTGCCAGACTTAGAGGAGGAGACAATAACTGTAGACTTTGGTTTGATGCTAATAGACTTTGGTTTGATGCTAATAGGAGCCTCTGTTCCTTGATTACCCGACGTAGAAGAAGATACTGTTAAGTCTACCACCGGAGTAGAATGCTGTGGATAAGGAATGTTCTGTATACCCGGAGCCTCCGAAGTTGCATCTTCCCTTAACTTCGACGCCACCATTTGGCTGCGGGGTGGGGTATGTGAAACTGGCATAGATGGGAATTTCGAATGAGCAGGCACGTAC